>NW_016804791.1:65991-120858 GCF_001698545.2 Rhinopithecus bieti | reverse complement strand
CTATATATTTTATAAGGCAATTTTCTAACCTTTCATCCTATAGAAATTTTACTGTTTTCATTACTTTTGACAGTTTGAGATTAGTTTCAGAACCCTGTAAGCAAATAGTAAATATAAGTAGGGAAAATTAAAATATTTCTGTTTCCTGATAGGCAATAAGACATTAAGAAAAAAATTCAAACTTATACCAAAGTAGAGAGGCAAGTATAATCAGCATCCGTGTAATCATCACCAACTTCAAAAATTTTCAGTTCATCACCAATCTTATTTTATCTATGTATCCACCTACTCCTTTACCCACTGGATAATTTTGAAGCAAATTTCAGATACTGTGTCATTTCATATGTGAATTTTATTATCTCTAAATGACAAATCTTTAAAAAAACATACTATTGGTTATTTTTTAACTTGAAAATACTTCTTTCTTGTGAAGAAGTATTATTTAAAACATTATCTGTTAGTGGAAATACTCTATATAATTTTTTATTTGCTTATATATCCATTCTAATACATACTAGGTACGTTTATAAAAATAATGAAATTGAGGTTATGAGAATGTGGTTCATATATTAGTCTATGCTCATCTTTGTGATTATGATTAAGGAAACCATGGGCATGATAAAACTCTTCTCTATAGCCACTAATTACCTCCTTTTATCATAACCAATGGCCTTAACTCTGTTTTGCCTTCTGGGTGTGTCTATCATTTAATTTACTGATTGCTCCCTCCTTATTGAAACATTCATCTCCCATGGCTTCCCTGATGTTTGGCTTTCCTGGTTCATCCCTACATTGGAGTGTGCTCTTTTACTGACATATTTTCTTCTGATACCTACATAATGTGACTATATCTCATCCTTACTCTGTTCTTGAGCCTATTCTGCTCTCTACAAATTCTTAGCTCTTCTGCTGTCATGGCTACAAATCTTCTTTGTGTATCAGTGAATTCCAGGTACTTATTAAAATAACAAATCAAAGAACTTCTCTTTAGTGTTGTAGTTGAAAAAACTTCCCTATGGATATGCCGTTGTCATCATAAGTTCAGATTTTTACAAACTGAGACTATCTTCTTTTTCATTAATATCAATTCCCTTTCAGCTTTCCTCTACTGACAAATCACCAGACTAGAAACATTCGTATGTTCCACCTCCTTCAATCTCCTGTGCATGTACTATTATCTTCTACTGTTAATTATTCCTTCAAAATATATGTTATTTATATGTTTTCATTTATTGCCTATTCTAGGCATTTTCTTCTTATAGGAAACTTTTCTTCACTACTCTGGTTGGCTAAGTGTTTATCTCCGTGATTCCATAAAGTCTATGTGTTCTCCACAATCAAGATAATATATTTATGTGTCTTTTCTTCATTTGAATTCAAGCTCTTGAGTGGCTGAGATTGGAGATTGGGTATTGTTTATGTTTGTGCCATAGAACATGAGACATTGTAAAGTTGGTTAAATGTTAATTGAACTCCTAATCTCTTTACCTGTGTTACTGCAATATCTACCTAAGGTCTTGCTTTTCCCTGGCAGAACATTGCGTATAATCTTAATTCTTTGTGAAGCCAATGAAGACAGTAGACTATTAAAAGTATCCTGTACATTTCATTTCCATCATAGGACTAATTGCAATTTTAAATTATTATTAATTTTCTTTTTTATTTTCTTTCTCCCCCTGGAATACCCTCTGTAATGGTAGCCTTACACACAGTAGGACCTTAGTAAATATTTATTGAATATGAATGGATGCCCCTCCTCACCAGTTGAGAGCAGTGCACATGTATATAATACAAATTGTTTAACAGTGATTACAAACCTTAAGCCTTTGCTCTATTTGCTACCAGACTGATCTTTCTAAAATAGTGTTTTCAAAAGTTCACTCAAGCTTACTCTGTGCCAGACTTACAATAAGTTTTGGGAATACAGGCACAGATAAAGACATAATTTTTGCATTTTGTGGAATTTGGAAATAAAGAGGAAGAAATGCTTAAGTCTTCTTGGACAGGCCAAGAAAAACTTTGTAGAGGATACCTGATATCTTTAAGGTTCTTTTCAGCCAAAAAATTGTATAATTCACAGGTGCCCTTTTCTGTGGCAGTAGGTAAAAACCTGGGTAGCTGCAAAGAGAAGACAGCTGCCAGCAGGGTATTTTTGGCTGTTCCTGTGGCTGCCCTCATTCTGATTAACTTGAATGTTTACTCCAGCCTGAGGAGTAACTTTGGAACTTAAATCTAATTCCTTACTAAATAGAGATTATTTTTAGATTATCCATTATTTTGTTAGCAGAGATAATTGAAAAGAGAATTTAATAATATTTTATGTGACTTTACTGAAGCCAGTTCAAGCTTTATCATTTAATTTTTGCTTGGTTAACAAGGGAATCAGGAGACATTAGCACTTCGCACTAATACATCATATAACTTACTTATCATGTTAATTTGCTCTTTCGATCCTGCTAGAATGTAAACTCTGTAAGAAGGGATTTTTGTTCTTTGCTCAATAAATATTTATGAAATGAATACTTAGGAAGTCATTGGTAGCCTTACCAGGGTAGTTTAAATAAAGTGGTGGAGGCGGAAGCTGGTTTACATGGTTGAGGGTTGCCTGGGCTTGTGGTTCAAAATCAAACAGGAATAGTAGTAGTTTTTTTTTTCTTTTCCTTTTGAAAGTTTGATGGTAAGGAAGATATTTATGAAAATTCTCTTCTTAGCCACTTCTGTTTCTTTTTACTGCTGGTAACTTATAAAAGCTTTTAAAATTAAACATGTCCTTTTGTTTCTTTTTAAAATTTAAATAAGTTTTATACTCATTAAATGTATTACTGTAAGCCATATAATCTCAAATACTTAGGACTTTTTAGATTTTTAGAAAAAGTAAAAATTTTAGGTATTTTTCTCCTTACCCTAAATACAGCTGTGAAATGATGTATCAATACGTGGTTTTGGATTAATTTTATTTTTAACGTCAATAAATATGCACCAAAAGTAAATATATGTATAAATGAATTTACATTATTCAGAATTCTAGAATTAGACATCTGTCTAATGAATGCTGTTCTAAATGTTGCTAAATGATTAATAGTAATTAAAAGGTTAAATACAAGCTGAAGAAAGCTTTGAATTTTGAAATGTTTGCAACAGCTAGTAATCTGACTGATGCAGACGTTTTTGTCAAAGTTGAAAAAGTTAGAGCTAATTAATTTCTTGGGAGACATATGATGAGATTGTAGGTGTGATAACATATTTGAGTAACATATGGTAGTTATGGGGCACCTTTCTAATGACTGAGCAGCCAGTTAAATATAGACTTTTTGGTTTCATTTATTTCATTACCATTCTTTGTTACTGTGTATTTTTAAACCAATTTTGTTTCCTATACTAGAGGTCAGTACTTGGGATTTTAACAATTTATATTTAAAATATTAATAGGAATACAGTAATTCTCTTTGAAATGGAAATAAATTTTAGTGAAAGTTTTCTTAAAATACAGCTATTTCCTACCAACATATTTGTGTATTACACTTTTAAGATTAAATCAAATGTATAGAGAATTGCATTCTCAGTACCCAGTGTTTCACTCAGATTACTATTGAATGAGGACTTAAAAAATGTTACCTTTGATACATAGCACAAATGTATTTTTTTCCCATAAGGATTCATTATTTGCATTTTGACTAATTTTCTTCCAGCCCCTTTTACTTTATAGTTTTATTTCAGTTTCTGAATATTAATAATGACAACAGATTAAAAGGGAATTAAAATTATTTTTATATCTTATTAAAATAGTATCTAACACCTTGGTAGAGAAAATTTTGATGTGAGAATTTTGCAAATAGAGGCATAAAGTAGCGACTTACAGTTTATGTTTTTGTTTTTAAAGGTTGGAATTTTACCAAAATTTATATGATTGTAATCTGTTGTATAAACCCCAAATTTTCTATCATTCAGAAATATCCACAGTGAAATCCGAGTTCAGGGTAAAAATGTTTCTGTTGTGCTGCAGAGTCAGCCACTGGAGGGTGTTCATGTTAACTTCTTAGTCTCAGTATTCTGCTGATTAGATTGATGAAAAAGTGAAGACCATCCATTTACAAGTCTTTTGAAATTAAAGCAAAAGTACTATTCGTGTCTAAAATGGAAATAAACAGAAAAGGAAAAGACTTTTAAACCTTAAAGGAGATACGATATTTAAATCCTGAAATTAGTAAGCAATTAACTTTCTTTTGCTTTTTACTCAAAGACACTAGTCAGTAATAACTGTAATTTTGAATATAATTAAAAATTATATGCAGTTATGAGGTTCTGATAAGTACAGAAACGTCCCAAATTTATTTAGTAAACTTTTTTTTGACATTATTGTAGTCGTTTTCATTTAAACTTGAGTATACTATGAAGAATTTTGATGTGTACATCTGCTCTGTGACTCCTTCCTTATTTTAAATCTATTGCAAAATTTTCCCCTGTCAGTTGGCATGCTTTTAGCCAATAGTGATAAACAGATACCATGAAGGGCTGGTAGAGTCTTTTGTCCTGAATGGATTTTGAGCTCAAGCCTAAAGGTAAATTTTAAGGCGAACTTCCAAGTGATTCACAGTAAAGCACTAGCTTCTCATTCATTCAGTACAATTGAGAAAATTTGTATTACTCTATAATTAGGATTTTAAAGACGGCAGAGTTCTCTGAAATATAGCTTACCAATTGGAAAATTAGGGGGATGTATTCTGAGGCTGTAAAGTTTGTGTCATTTTTAATTGATAAGATTGTTCTTATTAGAATCTTGAGAAACAAAAGTTCTACTGAGTAGGCTATTTATTCACTTTTTAAAAATGTATGGGAATTTCAGTAGAATAAAATGGTGATTTAGAAATTGGTTTTAGTTCATTAATTAACAGTAGCAAAATAAACGTTATATCATTTTTCTTTGTTAGAGTAATAAACCGTACAATTTTGTATAGCTAGTAGGCAATACTTAATGGAGAATGAGGGGATAATTTTCATTCGGTACAAAATTTGATATTTGATTTGATTTCATAGTTGAGTAATTCTACTTAGAAATACCAATTTTTTGCTTTCATAAGTTGTTAAAATATTTTCTACTCAGATAAGTCTGTCTTTATGGTCATAAAGTAAGTAAATGACAGATATCAGACCCATAAGCCATCATTAAAATTCACTATAATACACTTGGCCCTAATCCTGAAAGCTCTGGTTCATTCTAGAAATGTTTCTGGAACAGTGAGTACATGATTTTGGGAGATTAGAAGATTTACATTTTAAATACAGTGTCAGTGATCTTTACCTTGCCATGCATAAATTGTGTTGCCAGATGTGCTTAGGTCAGTGTTTTAGCCATTCACATATCTTATTTATTTTATGAAATTATTTCATGAGTCTTGAAGGGGGACTTACGATTGAAATGAAGGGTTTGAGAGAAAGTATGTTAATAGTCTTATTAATAGTACGGAAAACAGTCCGTTTGGAGCATGATGCACTCTGTCACATAGAAACAGTTTTTGGATGCTTTCATAGCCATCTGTAGAGGGTGGATCATTGATTATACATCAGTCAGATAAAAAAGATAATTTTGACATTATCTCTTCTTCCTGAAATACCTTGCTTCTGAAAAATGTGTATGAGCTTGATCAAATTATTACAAAGGAGTTTCAGAGGGGGCATTTAATAAACATATTACATAGTAAATTTATTGTCTATGATTTTTAGTATTTTCTGTTGACATAAATTTAGTAACAGATGATCAGCAATCTAAACATAATAAATGATTGTTTTTTCCCCTGTAGGAATGAAAGATAATTTTAATAAACGTAATTTAAGTATCCATTTCACATGATTTAGTCACTAAATACATGCCAGAATTTCTTAGACACTCAGAATTACTGAGAAGATATTAAACATATTCTTCAGAAATTTGGGGGTAACTGCAGATGTTTTTATTCATTTACAGTTGCCAGGTATCCTGACCAAAATCTGTTGTTTTGACTTTTAGAAATTGTCCTAGCATCCTAATTTCTTATGAGGTTATAAAGCTTAATGTCTTTAAGGTTCACCCATTTTGTACCATGTGTCAAAATTTCCTTTTTAAGGCTGAGTAATGTTCTACTGTATGTATATGCCACGTATTGTTTATCCATTTATCCATTGATAGTCTTTTGGTTTTTATTTGTGTGAAAATGTATTTATTTTTTCTGTATTTTAAAGGATGTTTTACTGAGTAAGACAGTTCTAGGTCAGGGTTTATTTTCTTTTATTCACCGAAGATAACATTCCTCTATCTAAATTATGATATTTAGCTTGTCCATTGAGTCTTTATTTTTGGACATCGTATTTTTCAGTTCTCAAAATTTGTTTCTCTTCCAAATTAAACATGTCTCTTGTATAGTTTTATATTTCACTGAGGAAAATTTCAACTTTGGCCTCTGTCTTCTTGTACATAGAGTAAATGTAGTTGTTTCATTTACACTCTGTGTCTGATACTTTCAGTATTTGAAGTCCCTGCTCTGGTGTCTTGGCTTATTAGATGCTGGTTATAAATATTGGCCATGCTGGTTATTATTCATATTAGTTATGTTACATAAAGGGGCCACAGATACTGACCCATTGCTCTAGGTGAAATACAGGGCTAGGTTCTTGCAAGTCTCTGGTCACATCTTCATCAGCTGATCAATTACATAACCTTGTTTTATGCGTGCTTCTGTTTAAAGACATCTTATTTAATATCATTTATTCATTGAACTCATGGCCACGAACACTGTAACTCATGCCTGAATGAAGCTTATTTAAACAAACATTGATTCTCCATAAGGCATATCATAGCTTTTTTTTGCTGAGGAACACTAGATGAGGCTTCAACACTATACCTGAGGGCCATTAAACTGAAATCACCAACAGGAAGCACAAAATATGAAAACATGGCACTAAATATACCACGAAAAGGACATTGTTTGTAATAGGAGAGCTGAAGCAAGAGGGGCTTAATCTGAAGCAAGCAGATTAATAATGTAAGAAATAAGTTCATTGATTTTAAAAATAAATCTGGACGTTGGAGCAAGACCTTGAATTTTTTCTTTTTTTCTTTTTAATTCATAACAAGAGTGACACCTTGTTCAGCCTCATGTGAGAACATGGGCATCAAGTTATTCAAATTTTTTGCTGCTCTGTGCCTGCAAATGACCCCTAAAGCACCCAGATTTTTTATCACAAATAATTTTAGGTGTGTAGGTGAATCTGCAAATACAGAATCCATGAATAATGAGTATTAAATGTGTTTGCTGGACATGGTATTTGAAAATTATTTGTAGAAATATGAAGCCTTGGACTGGGTATGGTGGCTCCCATGGTAATCCCAGCACTTTGGGAGGCTGAAACTGGAGGATCACTTGAGCCCAGAAGTTCAAGACTAGCCTGAGCAGCATAGCAATATCCTGTCTCCATGAAAAAACAAACAAACAAACAAACAAACAAACAAACAAAAAACCAAAACCAAATGTAGTGGTACATGCCTGTAGTCCCAGCTCTTTGGGAGGCTGGGATAGGAGGATGCTTGAGCCCAGGAGTTTGAGGCTGCAGTCAGCCAAGACCATACCACTGTACTCCTGTCTGAGCAACAGAGTGAGACCATGTCTCTAAAAAGACGAAAACAAAATGAAACCTTGAGTAAAGTTATCTTCATTCTGTATCTGCTGGATGCTTTGGAGGCATTAGTAGTCCAGGAGTAGCCTAACCCAAGTTTAAAGCCTAAAGTTTGCTGGTCTACTTAGTTGACATGAATCTAAGGTGTAGATCTGTGCAAGATTTAGTATATTTTTTGGTTCCCCATTGACATTAACGATTAGCCATTTGTGATTCCAGCTTAATGTGGGAATTGATTTATCAGAGTCCTAATATTGTCTTACATTTTAAATTGTTCTCAGTGGACTATTCATCTCAATTATTTAATCTGATATTTACAGAAGCAGAACCTTCCTTTTATCCTTCTTAATTTTAATTTCTCCTGCCTTGTGATTTTCATATTATCATCTCCTCTTTTTCCTCCTCCTTTCCTAGGTTTGTGAAGCATTTACTATAGTTGTTATAAGATTAAAGAACTGTTCTCATTTAAGTACATTTCTTAGACTTACACTAAGATACGGCCTTCAGATTGATGATGTAAGAAATAAGTTCACTGATTTTAAAAATAAATCTGGACGTTGGAACAAGACCTTGAATTTTATTTTTTTTCTTTTAATTCATAAAATTATTCGTTACTCATCATGTTATTTTGGAAAGGTATAGCATAAAATATGGTTTAGTAATTTAGCTTTCACCTAAGTTTTATTGTATTTTATAATACAGGATTGGCTGTCATGAAAAAGTTAAATTTGATAGACATTCTCTCATCAAATTTGTCCTTGTATTATTTTATTTTATTTTGTTTTATTTCATTTTTTGGTGAGACAGGGTTTTACTCTGTTGTTCAGGCTGGAATGCAGTGCAGTGGTCCAATCATAGTCACTGCAGCCTCGACCTCCTGAGCTCAAGCTCTGCTCCCACCTCAGTTTCCCAAGTATCTGGGACTACAGTTGCATACCACCATGCCCAGCTGATTTTTGTAGTTTTTTGTAGAGTTGAGGTTTTGGCATTTTGCCCAGGCTGGTCTTGAACTCCTGGACCCAAGTGATCCTCCTGCCTTGGCCTCCCAAAGTGCTGGAATTACAGGCATGAGCCATCCGCCTTTATTCTGTTTTTCAGGGAGCAGCCACACTGATCCTACTTAACTTCAGTCAGAATGATTTGGCTCTTCTGCTCAGAAACCTCCTGTGGCATCCCATCTCAGTAAAAGCCAAGGGTCCTTTCAGGGATCTATAGACTCTAGATGAGGTGTCCCCAACCCCCAGGCTGTGGGCAAGTACTGGTCCCTGGCCTGTTAGGACCTGGAACACACAGCAAGAGGTGAGGGAGCATTACCACCTGAGCTCCGCCTCCTGTCAGATCAGATGCGGTGTTAGATTCTCATAGGAGTGCGAACCCCATTGTGAACTCTGCATGCGAGGAATCTAGGTTGCACGTTCCTTGGACTAAATCTAACTAGTGAATCTAACTAATCTAATGCCTGATGATCTGAGGTGGAACAGTTTTAGCCCGACACCTTCTCCCCCTACCTCTTCCAAGGTCTATGGAAAAATTGTCTTCCATTAAACTGGTCCCTGGTGCCAAAAAGGTTGAGGACTGCTGCTCTAGATGATCTGGCTCCTCATTATGGCTCTGATCTGAGTTTCTACTACTTCCTCCCTTTGCTTCATGCTCTTATCATTGCAGCTTTTTTGTCTTCCTGGAACATGTTAGGCATTTTCCATCTTAAAGCCTTGCTATTCCCTATGTCAAGAAAGCTCTTTCCCACAGATGTCTACATCGAGCTTCCTCACATCGTTTTAATTTTCCTTAAAAGTTACCTTCTCAATGAGACTTCCCTTGGTTACTTTAGTCCTCCCCAAAGTATTCTATTCCCTTCTTTGCTATGTTTTTCTCCTAGCATTTTTCATACTATATAACCTTTTTTCTCCCTCATGGAAATAGAAACACCATGAAAGCAGTGATTTTTGTCTACCATCCTCCCAGTGCCTGTCAAAAGAGTCTGACACTTAATATTTGTCAAGTGAATAACAAATGAATGAAATTTATTACCATAACCTATTTAAGAGCTTTAAGTATTACTTAGATAGCTAATGCCTGTGAGCCCAGCACTTTGGGAGGCCGAGGCCTGCGGATCACCTGAGGTCAGGAGTTTGAGGACAGCCTGGCCAAGATGGTGAAACTCCATCTCTACTAAAAATAGAAAAAAATTAGCTAGGCTTGGTGGTGTGTACCTGTAGTCCCAGCTACTCGGGAGGCTGAAGCACCGGAATCACTTGAACCCGAGAGGCGGAGGTTGCGGTGAGCCAAGATCGTGCCACTCTACTCTAGCCTGGGTGACAGGCAAGACTCCGTATGGGGGGGCGGGGGGGACCAAAAGTATTAATTACGATAAATCTGTATCAAAAAGTAAGTTAGAGACTGCAAATGTAAGAACTTTGACATTGCATTTATTTTTATTTTGAAATAACTCAAATTTACAGAAAAGTTCTAAGAATAATAATACTTTTCTTCTTTATCTTTTTTTCTGAGACGGAGTTTTGCTCAATAATGCTTTTCTAATGAACCATTTGAGAGTGAGATGCTCCGTTACTGTTGATTACTTTGGTGCATTTTTGTAGCATTGACATTCTCTTATGTAAAAAGAGTGTAACTATTAAGGCAAGATATAAAAGTGATATATCAATCACTACCATCTAATCATCAGACCCCATTCAGATTTTGCCAATTCTTTCGATAATGTCTTTCATTGCAAAATTCTAACCCAGGATCTGTGCATTTGATTGTCAGGGCTCTTTAGTCTCTTCATGTGGAATGGCTTCACAGTCTTTACTTTTACGACTTTTATGCTTTTAAAGATTACATGCCAGTTATTTTGTAGAGCATCCCATAATTAGGGTTTGTCTAATGTTTCTTCCTGATTAGATGTAGGTTGTACATTTTTGGCAGCAATATCACAAAAGTGATATTTTGTTCTTATTCTGAATTGATACTCAATTTTGGTTTATTCCATTGTTACTGATACTAAGTTTGATCACCTGAAGGTAGTGACTACTAGTTTTCTCCACTGTAGAGGTACTCTTTTGTCCTTTGTTATTATTTTCTAAGGAGGTACTTTGAGACTATGTAATTATTATGTTTCTCTTTCACTCATTAGTTTTAGCATTTATTGATGTTTCTTGCCTAACTTAGTTGTGACTAAGATGAATGTCAAATGGTGACTTTCTAATTTGTTGTTTCTTCAACATTCATTAGTTGGGATTCTCTTATAGGGAATCTCTCCATTCATAGATTCATTATTTATTTATATCAATATGGGCTCATGGATTCTTCTTTTATTCAACAAATGAGTCATAATGTTTTAGTGTTAGGTTTTTTGATGTCCCGATTGTCTCAGATTTGGCCAGTGGGATTCCCTTCAAATTTCTATGTCCTTTAACATGTCTCCATCATTCTTTGAGCACCTTCTTACTCTCTGGCACAATAAGATGTTCCAGGCTCTGCTTGTGATATCCCTGCTTCAGCCCCGGAATCAGCAGTTTTCCAGGGAATCCTGATTCCTTTTTGTGTGAAGAATGATATTTAGAACTCTAAATCTGGGTATTAATTGTGTTCCCTGTATTGGAGTGTCACTATTGTCAAGCTCTTTCATTAAAAATAAAATTAGGAAATAATTGTATGACATACTCACTGATGGTTATGATTTCTGCATCTGTATATTAAAAACTGAATTTGCATTGATATTTCAATTTCTGTCTCACACCAAAGAGTTCATTCTAGCTTCATCCTTTTTATATTTGTAACTTCCAGTGAGAAACAGGGGTTCAGTTTTCTACAATATATGACTTATATGGTTCATCTCCTGTATAGAACCAATCTCTCAATCATGCTGGCCACTACTTCTTGTGGTCATTTCCTTGATTAGGCTTGACCCTTTCTCCTAGCTTCCCCCTACAGTACCAGCGGATTCTTACTTCCTTTGGCCATGCCTAAATACTTAAGAAAAGAAAGGTCTTCACATTTTAATGCATACTTTGGGGATTCCCATATCCCACCAAAGCTTATGCTTTGAACTTTAGGTGAAATTGCTTTATGATAAAAGGGTCTTTTACTGTCCATTTTTGATGATGTGGGTGAGTCTTAGAGTTTTATTCTGGTCTTTATGATTTGCTGTTTTCTAAACTTACGATTAACTTAAGGCTTGTTATGATAAGATTATAAGAAAACACTCTGGAGACTCCTGAGAGTTTTCTTTGTAATTTATTATTATTTATAATTCTGTAACATAGAGAACATGATTAACATGAAGCTCTAAATTTAGCTAATAGTTTTGCTTTCTTATCAGCGAATCTATCAGTATACTGGTAATTGGAGAATTTCAAAGATATGCTTACACTTTAAACCCTCAATTTCTAGTGCTTCAGGTGGGTTTGCACATATGACAGAAGACAGGCAAGATACAAAGGAACCAGTATAAGAATTAAAAAAGGAGGCTGGGCGCAGCAACTCATGCCTGTAATCGTAGCACTTTGGGTGGCCGAGGCGGGCAGATGACTTGGGCTCAGGAGTTCGAGACCACCCTGGGCAACATGGCTAAACCCTGTCTCTACAGAAAAAAAAAAAAAAAAAAAAAATTAGCCTGGCATGGTGTCACCTGCCTGTAATCCCCGCTACTCTGGAGGCTGAGGCATGAGAATTGCTTGAACCCGGAAGGCAGAGGTGGCAGTGAGCCAAGATTGTGCCACTGCACTCCAGCCTGGGGGACAGAGCGAGACTCTGTCTCAAAAAAAAAAAAAATAATAATAATAATAAGGACTTGAGTGATACATTTATTAATTTGGCAAGTATTTATTGATGATTTCATACATATCAAGCTGTTCTGCTGGAAGATCGTGAGTCAAAATAGAGTTCTTGACTTCATGGAATAGTTTCTTCACTTCAGCATTTTTGAACCAGATAATTCTTCTTCGTCATAGCAAGCTGTACTGTACATTATAAGATGTTTAGCAGCCTCCCTGGCTTCTACCCATGAGATCAGCTGTCTCCAGCCTTTTTGGCACCAGGGGCGGGTTTCAGGGAAGACATTTTTTCCATGAACCTGGGTGGTGTGTGGAGGGGGGATGGTTTGGGGATGAAACTGTTTCACTTCAGACCATCAGGCATTAGTTAGATTCTCAAAGGTGTGTGCAACCTAGATCCCTCGCATGCCCAGTTCACAATAGGGTTCGTACTCCTATGAGAATCTAATGCCGCAGCTGATCTGATAGGAGGTGGAGCTCAGGTGGTAATGCTCGCTCACCTGCTGCTCACCTCTTGCTGTGTGGCCTGGTTCCTAACGGGCCACAGTCTGCGGCCCAGGGGTGGGGGACCCTGCACTCGATGACAGCACCTCCTATCTCTCCATCCCTCAGCACATTGGCAGTAACCAAGAATGTTTATGTTGCCAAATGTCTGCTGAGGTGGGGAGCACATTACTACTCCTGGTTTTGAGTACCACTGCTCACGGTAAAACCAAATGCAGATACAGACATTCTACAGCTAATCATTCAATGTAATTATCAACTGTGATAAATGCTAATTATGGAAAGTACAGAGGGCCATGAGACTGTAACCAAGAAAATAATGACTCCATAATGAATTTGGAATTCAGTCAAATCAAAGTTTCTCTTGAGTATATAGTAGGTATTTGATATGAGAAAAGAAACTTAAGATGCGGTCTTTTACGTTAAGGATAAGCTGGCTGTGTATCTTCCAAACCAGTACCCTTTTGAGAGTGATAGAGTACTCTATTAGTAATGAAACTGGGACAATACATAGAGATGGGGCAAAGTCTACATAATCTACTTCCATGCTTTCATTATCTACTCAAAGAGTAAGACCAAGATAGGAAACACACAGAGAATAATTCAAGACGGTGTGTACATTAGGTGCCAACCGATGTCACATTATTAGAAGAGAGATGCTAATAATCTTCACATTATAGAAGAGAAGATGTTACTTCTCCATCTTTGCTTTATAGAAGGCTTCATGGGAAAAGATGGGATTCTAGCTCTTCAGTTTAGTTCTGGAGGTTTGCCATAAAATGTCTCAACATTCCTATTCAGTTATTTTACACTCTACTACCTAAGCCCCTAACCTGTTCAAGAGTTGTGTTTGACATAGCAGACAATAGAGAACAACTGGAGAGTCTTGATGAGGAATATATCATGATGAAATGGTTACAACTCGTAGAAGAAACATTCATTTCTCTACCAACCTTGATCAGTATCAAGGTACAAAAGAACAGTATTATACGACTATCGGATGTACATACTGAAAAAACATTTCTTTCTTAAGCCAAATTCTGTAAGTTTTTTTATTGAAAACAGATTTCCTAGGATCATTTATATATATATATCTAAGTGGACATTGTTGGCTTGTTTCTCTTTCAACTTTTAGGATCAGTTCTAAAGATACTAGATTTTGAGAAACTGTGTGTTTAGGGGGAAAAGGGGAAGAAACTGTAGGAAAGTGAAAAAGCATACACTTTCAGGTTAGTGCTAGTCTGCTTACGTAGGAACTTTCTGCATCCAAATACCTTGCTTTATATTCCCTAGCTTTCTTTTTGAAATGTTGCTTTTACTTTAATTTTTTACACTACTTAAGACCCCATAGATTACACATTTATTTAAGTTCATAGTCATGGTACTTAATTATTTTTAAAAAGGTTTAGGCATGTTCATTCACTTACTCCTTAGAAGCAGTTGGCATTCTTTGTGTTGCCTGTGAAATCGGATGGTGATGTAGGGCTTAAATTTTGAAATATGGGCCATTTGGAGAACTTAAGGCAAATTTAAATGGCATAACATGATGGAGGAAGCATGAAGACCTTGCAAATGGTAGAAACAACAAAAGGATGTAGGAAAAGAATATGTATTGGGAAAGGGGGGTAGGAATTATGCCAGAGTTCCATTTGCCCACTTCAAATGTCTGCTTAGGACGAATTCTATGCCTGGGAAAAGGGATGAAAACTTTAATTTCCTTTCCCCCATACTTTCATCCCAAGAGCCTAGAGTTAGAGCTGATTTAATGGTATAACTAGTACTGCTAAACCAAGTTAATAGGCCTTTATGACAGCATCCTCAGAGTTAACTATTTATATAATTGTTCTCTGGAGCAAAGCATTTAGAGTACCCAGAAGCTACAGTGAATTTCACACCACTTAAAAACCAAGGGACTACCTGCGAAGTGTTTCTGTTATTTTAAAATCTAAAGTCTACTTGAATTTGAAAAAATAAAATGAAAAGTTGAAAATAACCAAATCTAAGACTTTTGTGTAATTGAAATGAGGTTGTTTTAGAAAATTAAATTTGGCAAGTGATTAATCCTTAATAAGGAGTAATTGTTTTATCTATTTTAGGGAAAAATTAATTTAACAAACCTATTATTATGTGAAATTTAGGTAATGAACATGGGCAGTACATAATTTCCGTAACATTTATAGCATCGACCACAAAAAGGCTGAATTAGTGTCATCAAATACAAAGAATGTTCATTTCAGAATCAAAGCTGTTCGGAAAGCACTGCTCATGGTTACTATAATTAATTCAACATTTCAGGACTATTTAGAATTGTTATGTCATATCACTTTAGTAGATACACCTTTCAGATGCATATATGCCTGATTTTGGATAAATATATTTTTTGTACTTTTCAGTATAAAAATTTTTTTCTTAGTTAAAAATGTTCTCTCAGTTAATGATTTTTGGTTTTGTATCAAAAGCAAAGAAACTTTCAGTTATCTTAAATAATAAAACAGAGGTCGCCCAACCTGCACTGTTTTGGACCCTGTATACAACATTTAACCCAGATCAACAGCTGACTGTGATTGGCTAGCCAATCAGAGTACCAATTCTGTAGTGTCCTCCACCTTTCCCTGAAGCTAGTGGAGTTTTGGTTGAGTGGGATATAAATGTGAATAGCAGATTAGCTAATTAAAATGGTCCTAGATAGTTGTAGGCTCCAGAACTGAAGTTCCTGGAGGACATCCAACCTCCCTAAACTCTCTTGATACCGAAGAACTCACCTGGAATAGCTACAGCCTACTTTTGTGTCCGCCTGCCCACCTTCCCTGCAAGCTCTGTTCCCCTGTAGGCTGGGTCCTGTTTCAGCTCTTCCATGCATGTCTCAGGAACTATTCCTGTAGACAAAGGTCATTCAGCAATAGAATGCTTTTTCCAGGCTGCATTTCTAAATCTGAGTCCCTATGTATCTTCCAGATCAAAGTGCCCCTCTCCCCACAACAGTGGAGTAGATTTGCCAGGGCCTTCTAGCAGAATATCCTGTCTGACTCTCTCTTCACTAGACTAAGGAGAAAAGAAAATAACAAAACAAAAATGAAGAATTTATCATTTTAAAAGATGAATATAGCATTCCCCCCTCCCCTAAAAAGAAATGAGCAACTATTACTTACATAAAATGTAGATGCAACTGTACTCCTTGTAGGATTACTTATTAATGCTTTCTTGATATGTAAATCTAAATCCAAGAATTTGGCATGAATGTCCGCTTCATTTATCATTGCCTCGGATATGCTTTAAAGAGTCTGTCACAGCTGGTCTACAAATGGATTTTTGCACACACCAAAACTTGCCTTGTGGCAAATGTTTTATAAAAGTTGTATAGATGCTTCAAATATTGTTCTTCGTGATTCTGTGCTGCTAATTTTCCAGAAGTCCGTCCTTCTCTTTCAGAGTATTTTTTTTTTTTTTGAGAAGCATTTAAAAAAATTATGTTGAGTTTGGTGTAAATTAGAGTTGTGACAAATTACAGAGCAGTTTTCACAAGTAAATTGGGCCAGTTAGCTCAGAATTAGAAAATTAATCTTTTTCCAAAGCATTATCTCACTTTCTGTGTGTTTATAGTGTTTATAGACTAATAGTATCAGTCAAACAGCTAAAACAAAAGTCAGTTTTTTTCTTTTAAAAAACATTATTTTATCATTTCTTTTTAATGAACAGTTATTGAAGTATTAGCCTTCATTGGCTGGGTATGGTGTCTCATACCTGTAATCACAGCACTTTGGGAGACCAAGGCGGGCAGATCACCTGAGGTCAGGAGTTTGAGGTCAGCCTGGCCAGCATAGTGAAACCCCGTCTCTACTAAAAATACCAAAATTATCCAGGTGTGATGTCGGGCGCCTGTAGTCCCAGCTACTTGGGAAGCTGAGGCAGGAAAATCGCTTGCACCTGGGAGGCAGAGGTTGCAGTGAGCTGAGATTGCACCATTGCACTCCACTCCAGCCTGGGTGACAGAGCAAGACTCTGTCTCAAAAAAAAAAAAGGATTAACCTTAATCAACAAGTGTTTACTAATATCTTACCAGTAAAGAGTAGTATATTCAGATTTAAAACATTTTGAAGAAATACCCAGAAGTGGTTGGAGGAGAAGGGCATTGAGCTTGCTGTCCTTGTAAGATACCGTGTGTGTGTGTGTGTGTGTGTGTGTGTGTGTGTGTGTGTATATGTGTATGTGCATGCGAGAGGGGAGAGAAAGTGGGAGAGGGAGGCATACAGTAGTTGCAGGTTAACATAATAGAGAATTTTTAAAAACCTCAGGACACATCTAAAGAGGATACAAAATGTATGTTAATGCAAGATAAAATTTGGTTTATTAGGGACAGTGAATTATGATTGGAAATAATTAGGGCAAATTTAAACAAAGAAGGGTTCAAGCATTACTTTGAAGGAAAGGAGGGTAGTAAGCAGCACATAATTTTGAGCTAAATTCATAGGCAAATCAATTTCTATTTAGAAACTGAAGCACTTTCTTTATAAAAGCAAGACTTCGCCTC
This sequence comes from Rhinopithecus bieti, assembly GCF_001698545.2. NCBI lineage: Eukaryota > Metazoa > Chordata > Mammalia > Primates > Cercopithecidae > Rhinopithecus > Rhinopithecus bieti. The sequence continues at coordinate 103,401 of NW_016804791.1, read as the reverse complement.
TTTATTTGCTCAAGTGTATACGAGGCCATATTGCATTTAGCCTGTATGAGAAGGAGAAGAAAGGAGAGAAGGAGTTATGAGGGAGTTTGGAAGAGAATAAAAAGATCGCTGCACTTTAGATGCCAAGCAAGAGCAATTATTACAGCATTATTTCAGGATTCAGGGACAACAAGTCCTGTGAAGGGGCCACTGATAACCTCATTGGTGACTTTGTGGAGATCAGTAGTAGTGATGGTAAGTAACAAATTGCCAGGAGTTGAAGAGTGAATGGATATTGAAGAAATGGAGACAGTCATCATAGATTTTTCTTCTGAGTTATTTTTTGATAAAAGGAAAGAAAATAGATTACAGCAAGCCAAAGAAAGATGATTTTTGGATTGGGTGTTCTGAGCATGTTCATAGGTTGAAGGAAAGGAGTCAAAATGCAGAGGGAAATTCAAAAAGATCCAAGAGAGAGACCATCATTTGACATAATCAAATCTTAGACGACAATGAAGATGGGACACAAGAAAGAGGGGTTAGTTCTTGAAAAGTAGAATGTATATGACTTCCTTTGGTATAAGGGGGTATTCCGAATGTTTCAAGTAGAGAGCTGGGAAGTTGAAGTTATTCACATTTAATGGTTTCCCTGTTTTCTAGGAAGTAAGGTATTATAACATGAGAAAGATGGGGTTGGGGGATAGGGGTTTGAAGAGGGGTAAAGAAGATGTGGCATGATTCCTTTAGAAAACAGTCATGATCAAGTCAACTAGAGATGAATGAAATAATTTCCCAGGTTTGCATTAATTATGATAGATTTATTTGGTTTAGTTTCATGATTTAGTATAGCAGTATTCAGAAGAGTTCCACGTAAAATAGATTATATCATATACCTAGGATGGAGACTGATAAGATGTTAATACTGAAAGAAAAAATGGATTAGAAAAATATAGAATGATCAGGGATTCCATAGAGAGAATGAGACAAGTAAAAGGGATCTTTTCAACTGAGAAAATAGGGAGAGAATGAAGGACTAGAAGTGGTAAGGAAATGGAAGGAGGAAGTTCAGTAGAACTGAGGAAATTATAATATTAGTTTAAAGTGTTGAAGTTAAAGTATTCATGCAACAGTATGTGAGGGCCTGCCATGTGCTAGGTACTGTTCATTTGTATTTACAACAGATGAAGTACCAAGTACTTCAATGGAGTTGCCACTAGATGTCACTCTGATTCGTATGGTAAGGCTAACCTTGACATGTACTCAAGATTGGGGCTTTGAAAGTCAGACCTGTATAAACAGGCAATTTTTTATAGCCTATGCAGATCAATTATCCAGAAATCTTATTCATGTAACTAAACCACTTTTGAGAGAATATTTTCATTAGAACAAAACCCTCAAATTTGAAAACAAGTGATTAATACTGTCTTTGCATTATTGATTTTATTATCTTAATCACACTAAATAGTATTTCTCAGTGAACTTTAACATTTTCTGAAATTCTACATCGAAGTTTGTGAAGTTATTTTCTTTATATTGTTTTATTTACTTGTCTGCTGAATTGGTTCTGGTTTTATAGGGACTAATGAATTTTTATAAGCACTAATAAACCTGCTTCTTTCTAAGTGGTCAAGATTGTGCATGTGAACACCAAAGTTGTGAGTATAGTTTTACTCTGTGTGGCCTTCCTATCAACTAGAAGGAAGAACACTATCTGTCCAGCTCTTATTTTATTTATTTATTTATTTTTTAAGTCCCATTCTTGTTTTCTACCCAATCAGTATAGCTTTGCCTCTTTATCTTCATGTTGAAATAAAGGGTCATGTTTAGAAAGCTTGTCAGAATTCCTGCCTATCCACAATTTTTTACAACTTGATTCTTTCAAAACCTCTGAACAATTTTGGATAGCTATGCAATATAATTATTAAACAAAACGCAAAAAACCAGACACACCAACAAACCATGTTGATTTGTCCAGAAACATATAAACAATACCCAGGCATACTATATGTTTTAAAAGATATATTTATGTTTGTGTATCTTCTTTTAATTTTTTCTTCATTTGACAGGGGAAAGATGTGAGATTATATAGCATTGCTAGAACCATTGGGCCTTAGTGTAAAACAATTTGCAGGTCATTATGGTGGAAAAAGCATAGTATCACATTTTTGGCATGTCCTGTGCGTAGGTATATTTCAGTGCTTGCTTCAGACATCATTTCGTTACTGACTCTTACCGATCCTTGTGATTCATTATGATCTTAAGTAATTTTTAGCCGTGTTTGCAAGAAACCTATACTATGTCTTAAGTGAACTGTCTTAAATTTATCCCTTTTGAATTTTTCTGTGTTTGTGGATAAAGTCAGTTTATAATAAGTCTAATGTGGTTTTCTATGGTAACTCCCAATGTAATACTAAGAATTTCATTTGGAAAAGTACCTATTTACTAAGCATGATTATAATCTATGTAAAAACAAATATTAAGAAAGCACTTCGCATCAAGTAGCCAGGAACAAAACCCATGGCACAAACTTGGTAAGCCACAATGAAGGAAAAAAATATGTTGTTTGGAATAACTGACAGAAGATGCACTGCAACTTGCTTTGAGAATTGTCAGACTTCCCCTTGACTGTGGAAAAAACTTATGTTTTTATTGTTTTTTAAGACTACATGTTGTTGGGTAACATTTTCGTCTGTTCATTGAAGATATCTCCCTTTAATCTCTTCATTTTCTCTTGGGAAAGAAGTCATTTTGCTTTGGACAAGTGAACGTGAACATGCTGCATTTGCTGGGCTGTGCTGGGTAGAATATAAGTACAAGAGAGAAGATCAATTAAAACTTAGCAGCAATGGCAATGTAATTTCACTGTCCCCAAATTTTGTTGAAGTAGTCATTAAGAATTACACTCTATAATAAAAAAAAGCATGAAAATATGCAAAAAATCTCCATTAATGAAATTCCTCTTGAAATTATCCTCTAATTCCCTTTTAATTCTCAAATTCACTTTGCTATATAACTTTCAAAATGAAACTTCTGACATTTTTGCTTGTTCTTGGAAAAAATGTTCATTTCTTTGCAGTTTTACAGTGAAAATATCCTGTATTTCTTTTTAGGAATATGTTCCTTTGTTGTGCTAGGAACAATAAGTTTATTTAGATAATAGCCATCTACACTCTCTATCTCTAATCCTCAAAGGCCTTAACCTCCATTAGGAACAAATGTAGATTTTTGTTTGCTTGAAATAGCTTCCTGGGCATGTAAAAACCCTTTTGACATCATTATTTAGGGGCTCCCATCCTCTCAATGGAATCACAGCCTAATACAAAAACTTTGCAGCTGGTGAGCTCCCAAAGCCCCTTTTGATGATTGTTGTTAAACTCAGCATGGCAGCTTGCAGTTGTTCCTTTCCTGTACTGCCCCCCGCCCCCCGTGTTCATGTTCTTCATAACAATAAGAATTCTCCAGAGGTAAAACCCAGGGCTGAAAATTTCTGATGCCTCTTTCATCCTCTGTTTCTTCTCATTCATTTCCATTCTAAGCATATTTATAAAGTTAGTGGAGATTATCAAGGGAAAGATTCATTCTCTCTGTCTGTCTCATGCTTTACTGTCTCTACTAATAAACTAATTTCTTTAAAAACAAAACAAACAATTGAATATCAAAGCATTGAATATGCAGAGGTTACGAGATCCCTCATCTTTTCTGTAGAGTATGTTAGTTTCAGGTAAATTAGAAATCAGAGGTCCTGGCTGTGACTTAGTTTAAACTTGGAAGTTTCTTATGTCATACTATATTCTTTATTGATAAAATGAGGGTACAAATAACCCAAGCAAGTGGTAATTAAATGATTTATTAACTCAGTGACACACTAAATTGACCAGAAATTTTCTCTAAAGTTTTTGTTTTAACTTTAACTGGCTGTATCAAGTATAGGCTTATGCTGGTATTATTTAGGGGAAAAAACATTCATCACTCAAGATAAAGCATGTTTAGCTCATTGAAATGTAAAGACAGAATACATTTTAATAGAACAATTACTTATGATATGATTTAGATATTGTGAGAATAACAACCATAATTGAGAAAGATCTATAAAAAGACCTGGGACTGATAGGCAAGTTAGAAATGGATGTTAATTTATTGAAAAAAATATATGGAGACAGACATGTTAGAAAATAAAGTACTCCCTATGTTTGAGTTTAGTAAAATAAGCATTGAAATAGGGCTAAATGGAAATAGAAACAAAGCAAAGTAAAAAATCATCGAAGATCCGGCCACTGCACTCCAGCCTGGGCGACAGAGCGAGACTCCGTCTCAAAAAAAAAAAAAAAATCATCGAATGAACCTGAAAGATCTTGTTGATTCCACATAGGGAATTTCTTTTTTTGAAGTTTTTGATACCTGCATTAAAGCTATATTTTAGAGTTAATGCAGATTTTGCTACATTAATTTTTTTGAAGTTCTGAATGCATCGAGTTTTGGAAACTTTTCAGGATGAATACTACGGGTACTGCAGATGCTCACGTTATATAATTATGTGTCTTGAATTAATTAAATCCAACTTCAAAGGCATGTATCGGAAATTCCTTTGCATAATCAAACCTCCATTCCTAGTGCCAGTGATAAAATGAGCAGCAGAATGGTTTAGCTGGGGTGTCCAGTCTTTTGACTTCCCTGTGACACATTGGAAGAAGAATTGTCTTGGGCTACACGATGAGCTAAAAAAAAAAATCTCAAAATAAATCCCATAGTGTTTTAAGTTCGTGAATTGTGTCGAGGTACATTCAAAGCTGTTCTGGGCTGCATGTGGCCTGAGGGTCACAGGTTGGACAAGCTTGGTTTAAAGGGAATAGGGACAAATTCTCATTCCAGAAAGCTAAGTACTAACTGATATCATCTATTACCACATACTTTTGTGACCCTGGGCAAATCACTTTTCCTGTTTTTGTAAAATAAGAAGGATTGACCAAAATCCAGATCTCTAAATCCGTACATGTTTTAGTATGCTATGATCATTTTAAAATAAATAATTTTGGTGTCTTATCTAATTTTCTTAAAAAGTGATATGCCCAATACTTTTACTTTATTTTTGAGACAGGATCTCCCTCTGTTGCCTAGGCTGGAGTGCAGTGGCATGATCATAGCTCACAGCAGCCTCAACCTCCTGAGCTCAAGCAATCCTTCCACCTCAGCCTCCTGAGTAGCTGGGAGTACAGGTGCATACCACCACGCCTGGCTAATTTTTAATTTTTTCATAGAGGATGGGGTCTCACCATATTGCCCAGGCTGGTCTTGAACTCCTGGGTTCAAGTGATCCTCTTGCCTCAGCCTCCCCCACAAAAAATAAAAAATCCTGCTAGGATTACAGACCTGAGCCACTGCCCCCAACCTACTTTTATTTTAGAACTGAGAGCTTCAGTAAGATCATAACAGGAAAATTTAAAACCTCCCCATTACTTGTAAAAGAACATCTTTTGAGAAATTAAAACACTATTTTTTTTTTTTTCTAATGAGCAAGGACTCATGAATACAGTGATCACAAATGAGATCCCCTCATGGTGATGAGAATAGCCATTTCAGAAATTACAGCTGAACATAGTAAAGAATACTGGAACTAATAGTTGGTGGTGCAAAATATGATAAATCAAGAGAGTCTGTTTCTGTTACATGTAATAATTTTTTAAGGTAAACTTTTTCTTAAAGTATGAGATACATAAGAGTAAAATAATCATAAGAATACAGCTCTGTAAATATTCATGAAGTGAGCACACCATGTAACACCTATATTTAAAAAACAGAATATTACCACTACCTTATAAGCAAGCCTTCCCTTCCTCTACCCTTCTAGTCACTATGTTCCACCAAGCAAACGGGATGACTTCTACAGCATATATTCGTTTTACCTGCTTTTGAGTGTGAAATCATATGGCGGCTTTTTCAAAATTTTATTTGTGAGATTTATTTATGTTGTTTGTACTAACAGTTCATTCAGGCCCATTGCTGTATTATACTTCCACTACATGACTAGACCCCAATTTATCTGTTCTATTTTTGGATTTGTTTCGATTTTACATTTTGGGTATATGTCTTTAGGTGTGCATACATACACATTTCTGTTGGCCATGTACCTAGAAGTGGGACTGCTGGATCATAGAATGTGCATATGTTCAACTTTTGTAGATGCTGCTAGATGCTTTCCTTAAGTGTTTGTTCTTTATATTCCAGCAGCAGTTTATAAGTTTCATGTGTTCTATATTTTCACCAACACTTGGTGACATTTTTGGTAGAGATGTGCCTCTCCCTATGGTTGCCGATGCTGGTCTTAAACTCCTGGGTGTAAGCAGTCTTTCCAAAGTGCTGGGATTACAGGCATGACAGGTGTAGCATCACCCCTGGCCAGTAATGTGGTTTTAATTTGTATTCCCCTAATAACTAATGAAGTGGAACACTTTTTCATGTATTTACTATTCATTTGGAGTACTAAAAAATTTTTATGACACTTGCATTTTAAAATATTAAACTTTCCTATGTTAAGAAGGGATGTTGTAAATTAGTTGTTTTCTAAAACATTTGGCATAATCATTCAGTCTGTCTCGGTATTTGATAAGTTGTGAAATTCTTCGAAATTTTTTTTTTACTTAATAAAACTGTATTTCAAACCATGAAATTGATTTCAAATGCTACCTTCTAAGTGTTATTAAAACTATTTATTGATAGTAATTTTTGAAAGCAAGACTAGAAAAAATGAAGTGGTTTAAACAAACAGTACTTTTTCCTTCCAGGGAAGTCCTCTCCAGGGAATTTCTTTGCCCGGATGGTCAAGTCCCTTATATACAAATTTTTTCCTTCCAGGGTAAAATTATTAGGCATTGCAGAGGGTATAATTAAAAGTTGATCTGCCTAATTTTAGGTTTACTGGCCAATTACAATCTTATCATTGAACACAGAGTTTGGAAGATGCTTGAGCAGTGTTTTAGAGCTGTTTTTGAGATGGAGAGCAACTTTTCTATGTGCTTCTACATTTTTGAGCCTTCCGTGCACTTCCTTTGGATCTCTGTGACTAATTTCTGGCCAGTGGATTGGGAGTGAAAATAGTATGTGTCACTTTGGCCTGAGGCAGTTAAGCGCTACCTCCTTCTGACCTCTTCTGTTGCAGTGGTGAACATGTACATGTTCTAAAGTTTTATGTATTAAGCTAGTGTTTGTTGTTGCAGTCAATTTTAAATGACCTGATAGAGTTTCATTTTAGTAAACGGTCTACACATTAAAAAAAAAAATACACTAGAGTCCCTGAAATATTTTTATGCCTATAATTTTTTGGGAGTAGAGTGCTGCTTTTTAAAAATACTAGGGTTTGGAGAATATGCTTACGAAGAGAAGTTGGTTTATGATGGGAAAAGGAAAAAGGACAAACGTTTGTTTTATCATTCTACCAAATGAGAAGAAAACTTTAACAAAAAGAAATGTTTAAGGTTTCTGATTATCAGAGTTTTATTTATTTATTTGTTTGTTTATTTATTTATTGAGATGGAGTCTTGCTCTGTCGCCCGGACTAGAGTGCAGTGGTGCCATCTCATCTCACTGCAACCTCTACCTCCTGGGTTCAAGCGATTATCCTGCCTCAGCTTCCCAAGTAGCTAGAATTATAGACACCCAGCACCACGCCCGGCTCATTTTTGTGTTTTTAGTAGAGACGGGGTTTTGCCATATTGACCAGGCTGGTCTTGAACTCCTCCCCTTAGGTGATCTGCCTGCCTCAGCTTCCCCAAGTGCTGAGATTACAGGTGTGAGCCACCATGCCTGATCTCAGAGTATATTTATTGTTTACATGAAATCCGATTATTTTCATAACATTAAGGTGATATTAACTAGTTTTGCTTTTTTTTTTTTTTTAAAAATTCAATTTAGGAAGGTGGTAACTATCAGAGAGGCATATGACACAGACTGTAGTGGCCCCTTGGTATCCACAGGGGATTGGTTCTAGGTCCCTTGGGGATACCAAATTCCAAAGATGCTCAAGTCGGGCATAACATTTGCATATATTGTTCTATTGTTATTTTTTACTGTTTTTTTTTTTTTTTTTTTTTAATTTTCTATCTGTAGTTGTTTGAATCTGTGGATGAGAAACTTGGGTTCAGAATGGCCTATCACAAACTGAGGATTATGGAAAAAATACTGTATTAACAGGTATTTTTTTTTGTACTGTTTTAATACACAGATTATCACAGTTTTAATGGGAATAAAAAATTAGAAAATAAGTCCTTTTCATCCTTTAATTTCTAATTCTTTGCACAAAAGTAATTTTTTGGAAAAGCTGTTTCTTATACTTGGTTTCATTTTAGAAAGAATTCTCAGCAACCAAAAGTAAGCCTGAGTTTGTACCAAGGTAGGAAGTATTTTACATTTTATCATGTCTGCTAGTCTTCTTCTATTAAATTACTTAAGTAACTTTTATCATAGGAAATTTGGAAATATGAGATGTTTAACACAAGGAAATGATCTAAATGGAACAAAACTGGTTAAGAAATTGAAATGAATAAAAAGCATGTTATGAAAATATGCAACTCTTATTGACCTAATTAAAATAGCTTATATAAGATTATTGTTGGACTATGTCCTATAAACTTACAAGGGAAATCTTGATTCCCTCTCTTTAACTCCTTACAGTTATTGCCAAGAATAATATTCTTACGTGTATATTTTACAAATATGTATGATAGAATTGTCACTGTAAAAAAGTTTTACTTTTAAAATATTGGCATGAGAAACAGATGAATGCTTCTTAATAAAGTTTTGAAATAATTATTTATTAGTGTTACTGGAAATGGGTGATTTAGTGTCACTTTTTGGGTCATGTGGATTTGTTTTGAGAGAGAAACAGAGAAACACTCAAGGAAACAAAAATCAACAAAGAGTAACAAAATTTCTGCAGAGAATACAGGTACCTGCTTGCATGAAACAAAGGTCCTATCATGAAAATACTAAAAGTCTTTGAAGAACTAGGCTGGAGTTTATACTGCTAGTATTCTTTACTGACGATATAAGGAACACACAGTTATATATGTGATGAAATGAACATTAATGATACACATTTCCCAGATGTAGGGCTAACACTTCCTTCAAAAATCAGATTTCCAGGTGTTTCATAGCTTGAACAAATATTTTATGAGACCCCTCCACTCAAGTTTTATACCCTAGAACTTAATAAATGTGCCTGGAAAGTTTATGTAGATGAAGGATTGGGGTTTCTAGAGGTCATGGTGTAAGTCATTCTTTCCTACCTGGCCTTTGTACAATATCAGATACAAAATGAAGAGCAAAGATAGAGACCAGAATGTACCAACTAATGATAAAAGTCCAAGTGGAGGTCTTAGTTTGAGAGCCAAATGACCTACTGATTGAATTGCAGAACCAGTCCAACTTTTTCAAGCACACTTCATAAATAAGACTGTGCCATAGAGCAGGGGTCTTTTTCTGTAAAGGGCCAGATGTAAGTGTCTTTGTAGGCGTTGTGGTTTTTGTTACAATTGTAGCTACTCTGTGATTGTAATGCAAGAAAATAGATAGGCAACAGGTAAGCTAATGAGAGTTCCAATAAAACTTTATTTAGAAAAACAGGCATCAGCCTTTTGTAGTTTGCTGATCTCTTGCATAGAAGAAAAAGGCACATTTGCATTTTCTGCAGCCTATAGTTTCAACAGGAAAAAAGGGGCCCAGCAGAATCCTGCAAACCAAGGATTTTCCTCACCCGTTTTCACCGGATAAAATACTCCATCTTACCAGAATTAGAGGGAGTAAAGAGAGAGAAAGAAACCTGAAATAATACTAATGAGCTCTCCTTATAAGAAGTGGGGCCAATGCTTTTCTCACAAGTCCTTTGACACTAGAATTTACTCTTGTTACTCAGGTATACTGCCCATCCAGTGGACTCAGAAGAACCTATAAAACACAAAGTATTACTTTGTACTGCATTTTCCAAACTTGAAAGTCTCAGTGTTTTGGTGCTAATTTTGGCATAGTTTCTCTTATTTTTTGGTTAGTGATAGTAAAACCATGTAATGAGCTCCCGGGAAGACCTTCCTCTTCCGGCCACATGTGACATGAGGACTTGCCTTTGGCATATTTTGGGTAGCTCAGATTACTCTGTGGATTGATTCATATTTTTTGAGTGCCTACAAAGTATGAGGTATTTGGATAAATGCTGGGGATACAATAATGAGCAATAGTGACCCAGTTCTTACCCTCACAAGAGCTTGTGCTGTGTAACAGAAAGGGCTCTAAAAAGAAAAAGTGATCTCTGATTCAAAACCTGAGGGACTAGCAGCACATGCCAAAGGGGACAAAGTTCAGCATGTTCTGGGATTTGGAGAAAGCATCGTTTACCTGGGGAACAGAGTGTAAGGGGAAAGTGGAGATAGCTGAGGCTGGAAAAGGAGGAGGGAGCCTCGGTTGCAAAACCTCTGTAAGCACTTGGGTTTTGTCAGATCAGTGGGACGTGGTTGAGGGGCTTTAAAGCCATAAGATGATGTGAATGAGCTCTAATTTTGAATATATTCAGTCTAGGTTAGAAGAGGCAAAAATTGAAGACTTATAGTTGTACTGTTCAATAAGGTAGCCATGGGCCAAAGTGGCTGCTGAGCACCTGAAAGGTAACTAGTGCGATGAGGAGCGAGTTTTACAGTTTAGTTAATTTTGATTTAAAAATTTAACTTACAATTTTGGGCAATATGTTTTCCTTTAACTTTAGTATTTTGATTGGACTACATTTCATGTAAGCTATTGAAAATTTAGAGTCTAAATTGACCTATATTATAGTGTAAAATTCACACTTGATTTTGAGTTCATGATATAAAAAACAAGAATGTAAAATATCTCAATTTTTTCTATTGGTTGTATGTTGAAATGATCATATTTTGGATGTATTTGGTAAAATATATTATTCAATTTAATTTTACTCTTTCTTTTTGCTCTTTTATGTATGGCTTTTAGAAAATTTAAAATTGTATGTATGTGTCACATTATGTGTCTTATTGGACTACTCTGGCCCGATACCAGTTCAGAGGCTCTCATAGGAATCCAGATGAGAGATCACCATGATCTGTACTAGGGTTGGGGCAGCAGCATAAGGTGGGTGAATTTGGGAGTGATCTAGGAAATAAAACACAGGATTTGCCATTTGATTAAATGAGAGAGATGGTGAATTTGTTACCAGGAAGGAAAAGGGAACCTCCAAGCACAAAAATACAAGAAAATATATGGTAGCGGAATGGCAGATTCAGACATGTAAACAAATAAAAACAATGCACGTTATTTTTTATTGACAAACTAAAATAACATAGTTAAAACAGTACTCTTCTACCACTGGATTTTAGCATTTTAATGTTTGCTTTTAGTATATACTACCTACTAATTGCTTCCTTAGAGTTACATAATTTTGCATGTCTTAGATTGTAACTGAACACTAGATTTTACAACGTAATGGTTTACCGTCTTTATTTCCGTGTCATTTTCTAGTCATCCTCAGCCAGTACTAAGTGGGAAGTGGGACTGGAGACGTTTATGTATACTTTCGAGCACATAAATTCTCTAAACATTTTCACATTTGATAATATAAAATTTATTTACATTTTCTTTAAGATGAAGCTTATTCCTTCTTAAAAGAACAAGTACTTTATTTACACGTGACGGTTTACTAGACCCCTCCCTAAAGTTGAAGCCCTAACAGTATCTGATGAATGTTAAACGTCTACTACTTTCCTTCATTGTCCTCCTAAGAAATAAGATGCATTTCTAGCTTCATTTTCCAGTCTCTTAAGCTTATGAAAGTAGTCGAGACAGTTTGTTGACCCCAAAGAGACCTTTTAGTCTCTGGCTTGTTAGACAACAGGGTCTGTACTCTTCATTGGCATTCAGATCACAGGCAGCCACTGGGCTCAGTGCAAAGCCAAGCACAGCTTTAGGATTTAGACAAAGCCACTCTGGCAAAGGAACCCAGTTGTCAGGGTAGCTGGCTGTATTGTAAAGAACTGTTGCATAATGGAGAGACCAAGTAGAACTATTAGGATGCAAATGTGAAGAAAATGGTGGAGCTAACCTGCAAAAACAAACATTTCTTTTTTGGTGAAGAGTCTAGTCATTGTTGCTTTCTTCTGTTTTAACTTCTCTGGGCCAGGGATGTAGTTGGTGCAATTTGAGTATATTAGTTATCTTCAGTCATAATGCTACCCTATATTACTTTAAAATGAACAGTTAATTTGTAGGAAGAGACCACAGTACTTCAATATTTTGGAATCTTTTCATAATTTATAAGTGCTCTACTTTAGTCTAGATCAATTTTATATGTGATTTTTATTCTAGATTAGATGGGAAATCCTTTTTGCTCTTGATTTTATTTCATCTGATTTATAACAAAATATCATTCTAATCATTGTCATCCAATGACTTCTCCCAGTGGATTCTCATAAGTTGTCCTATTTATTGTAGAATTTTTGGCTCAAGAGGAAAGCTATTGAAATCCTTAAAACAAGAATTGCTTTATTTTACTGATGTCTTAAGGAAGTCTACCCTGTCCCTTTTCTCCTTTTCACTTTCTTTTGTTTGTTCATCCCTGCATTGAGTGCTCACTTTTTCTTTTGCTTTCTCCTTCTTCCTTAGTTCTTTCTACTTTTCATCTATCTTAGCCAAACATTATGGAACCCCCACTTTGATAAATGCTGTGGCAGGGAAAGGGAAATAATGCTAGTAAGAAGAAGAAGGAATGTCAGACGGGGCTCCGAACCTGGATTTGGGATCAGGGAATAACAGTTAAACCCGTGCCTTACTGAGCTGTTACTACATGCCAAGCACTATTTTAGGTGTTTTACCTGAATTAATCTCATTTAATTCTCACAGCAACCTTATGAGGAAAGCGCTAACATCCCAATTTTGCAGGTGAGTATGAGGCACAGAGAAATAAAGTGACTTATCCAAACTCACATTTTATGTATGATAGAGCCAAGAAAGGCTTTCTAGAAGGTTGGAGTGTGAAGCTGAGATCCAAAGGTAGAGTAAGAGTTGCCTGGTACACTGCGAATGGAAGCAGGTTATGGGAAGAGGGACCAGCAAAAGTGTGACAGAAAGGACTCTTGCACCTTTCTGGAAGTGAAAGTAGATTAGCAGGGTTTGAGAGATTCTGTGAGAAAGGGACTAGTGAGAAATGATGCTGGAAATACTACTCTGTGTTCAGATAATTTACATATGTTATTTGTGTGTGATGGTTCATTTATTCAGCAAATACTTGTATCTATGAAATGCCAGTTACATGACTGTTATCTGTTGGGAAGGTGGAAAGAAAATAGCAAAATAGGGGAGGCATACATCTAGATGGAGTTACATTGACTTTGAGGTGTTTTAAAGTAGATGAATCTTAAGCAAAGTCTTAGTACGTCTGTTTTGTTTCAAATCAGCATATGCCCTGACTTTCTCATTTTGTTATGAGGCTTTCATTTCCTTATCTTTTTTTTTTTTTCTTTGAGACGGAGTCTCGCTGTGTCGCCCAGGCTGGAGTGCAGTGGCGTGATCTCGGCTCACTGCAAGCTCCGCCTCCCGGGTTCACGCCATTCTCCCGCCTCAGCCTCCGAGTAGCTGGGACTCTGGTGCCCGGCTACTTTTTTTTTTTTGTATTTTTAGTAGAGACGGGGTTTCACCATGTTAGACAAGATGGTCTTGATCTCCTGACCTCGTGATGCACCCGCCTCGGCCTCCCAAAGTGCTGGGATTACAGGCTTGAGCCACCGCGCCTGGCCCATTTCCTTATCTTTGAGCTTAGTACTTGCAAGGCTCCTAATTTCTTTAAGATTGCCGTATAATACCATTCACTTCATTCTTGTTTTGGTTTGCCTTTGAAACAGCTTTAAGAACAAAATATCCCTATAGTTGTTATTTTTCTGACTTTTAAACCTTTATTGGTAGAGCCGTTCTTTTTTCTAATTCTTGCTTTTCATTTTCTTCCAGGACTATGATTCCTTTAGCCTTCTTTAGTTCCTTTCTTTCTAGTAAATTCCATTAACATTGGGCATCAATTACAGCCATTTAAGGCCTTTTGTGTTTTTCCTGACCTCAGTTTTTTGGAATCTGAATGCTGATTTATCACTGCTGACAATGATTAGTAATTGTAATTTCTAACATTGATTGCTTACTATGGTATGTGTCAGGCACTATGCTAACTGATTTATATAAAATAATTTAAGCTTTATAACAACTTTCTGTGGTAGGTGTTACCAAACTATTATCATCCAGTTTTCTAGTGAAAGAAATGGGAGTTTCAGAGGGATTAATGTTATCCAGGTTACACTGATAATAAGTGACAGAGCCAGGATTTGAATCCATGTATTTGACTACAGAGCATATACTTTTTACCCCCATCTCAAGCTTTCTGTCTAGCACTTGCATTTTCTTATTTTTACAGATTAAAAAAAGTATGTGGCAGATGGTTTAGGCTAAATATAACCAAGGCTAAATGCATCTCCCCCTAAATTACTTACCACTGTACTTAATATTTATTTAGGATGTATTTTGTGTTTAGCACTAGCAAAAGGAAGTAATTTTACTTTTTAATAATATTTGAAATACTTACTTTGAACTTCAAATTCATTCTCCCATTCTATTTATTCTTCCATGGCACTGTCTCAAACACATGTCTTTGGCTTCTCTCCTCTACAGTTTGACCCATTAGTTGGGTTTACATTTGTTTCCCACAGGTGATTGTGGCGAGCATGCACCCATTTTTGCAGCTGTCTAATAAAAAGATGGATGCTAACTCATGCTAACGTTTGTTGCTAGGTATGCCACAGTAGACTGTAATAAAGAAAATGGTGAAAACATTATGAGAGGAAACACAACAAAATATTTTTCTGGGTATAAAGTAATGTTACAAATTGCTTTTGGTGTGAGTAGCCTGTTGTTAAAGTTTCAAATATCATACTTAGATGATATGTTTAGAAACATCTTGAAAAATAGTCATGTGGTGCAGAATGAGGTTTCAGTCAGTGATGGACTGCATATATGACAGCGATCCCATAAGATTATAATGGAACTACAAAATTCTTACTGCCTAGTGACATAACATCATAGCACAGTGCATTACGTTTTTATGGTGATGGTGGTGTAAACCAACCTATTGCATTGCCAGTTTGGTATAAAAGTATAGCACATACAATTTTATACATTTCATAGTACTTGATAATAAATGACTGTGTTACTGGTTTATGTATTTATTATACTGTTGTCATTTCAGAGTGTACTCTCTCTACTTACTTTTTTTTCCTTTTTTAAAGGTTAACTGTAAAACAGTCTCATGCAGGTCCTTCAGGATGTATTACAGAAGAAGGCATTGTTATTGGAGATGACAGCCCCATGCACATTATTGCCCCCAAAAGCCCTCCACTGGGACAAGATGTGGAGGAGGACAGTGATATTGATGATCCTGACCCTGTGTAGATCTAGGCTAATATGTATGTTTATATCTAAGTTTTTAACAAAAAAGTAAAAAAAAAAATTTTAAATAGAAAAAAGCTTATAGAATAAGGATATAAAGAAAGAAAATATTTTTGTACAGCTGTACAGTGTATTTGTGCTTTAAGCTAAGTGTTATTACCAGAGTCAAAAGCTAAAACATTAAAAGTTTATAAAGTAAAAAAGTTATAGTAAGCTAAGGTGAATTTATTATTGAAGAAAGAAAAATATTTTCTTATTGTAGCCTAAGTGTACAGTGTTTATGAAGTCCACAGTAGTCTACAGTAATATACTAGACCTTCATATTTACTCACCACTGATTCACCCAGAGTCACTTGTAGTCCTAACAAGCCCCATTCATGGTAAGTGCCCTAGAGAGGTGTACCACTTTTTTTTTTTTTTTTTAACCTTTGTGGTACTGTATATTTTACTATACCTTCTCTATGTTTAGATTTGTCTAGATACACAGATACCATTGTGTTAGAACTGCCTATAGTATTCAGTACAGTAACATGTTGTTCAGGTTTGTAGCCTAAAATCTAGGTGTTTCTATGATGTTCACTTGGTGAGGAAATTGCCTAATGATGCATTTCTCAGAATGTATCCCCATCATTAAGCAATGCCTGACTGTAATGGAGTAATGTGACCTGGTATTCTTTTTCCTTTTCATAGTTCGCACTGTATATTTTTAAATAGTACTTCAGCGTTTCAAGTTTATTTGTGAACTTTGATTTGTGCACTCATTTACACGTTCATACATACATTCATTCACTCCTTCATAAATTCTTTATTGATGAAATATTATTTGCTGGAAGTGCCAGTGAAGTACAGGAGATACAGCAGTACACTGCTGAAATAGTCACAGCCCTCATGGACTTGACAGTGCATTTATCATTGGATTGGATTTAAGAGAATTAGCTACTTTTTTCTGTTGAGAGTTCATGCCATATTTGACTTTTGGATTTTCTGAGATTTATATTAATACATTTGAAAATCTTGGTTTTAGAATTAGACTGATGGTTACAGGTGTACCTCAGTTTATTGTGCTTTGTTTAATTGCACTTTGCACATATTGCATTTGGTACAAATTGAAGGTTTGTGGCAACTCTGTTGAACAAGTCTGTCTGTGTCATTTTTTCCAACAGCATATGCTCACTTCATTAGCATTTTTGGCAAAAAGTTTTTAATTAAGATACGTACTTTTTAAAAGACATAATGCTGTTGCACATTTAATAGACTATAGTGTAGTGTAAATATAACTTTTATATGAGCTGGGAAACCAGAATTTCATGTAACTTGCTTTATTGCCATATTTATTGTAGAGGTCTTTAACTGAACCCAGAAGCTGTCTGAGATATAACTTGTATACAGATTTTGATTTGGTCACTACATATGTTTATGATTGTTAGGTTATACTTATTGGCATTCTGAAATTTTCCTTTTTTCACTTAGTATTGTTTTTGTGCTCTGTCCGTGTGCAGTGTAGTTACAGCTGTAGCCAAAGCTATTGGTAGGTTATGCCTTTTAGCTGCTGTATAGTATTCCATTTGAATATGTAGTACTACTTTTTGTTTATTCTTTGATAGACTTTTAGAGTATTTCCCCTTTCCCTCGTCTAGTCAGTTAATACCACAATAATTGAGGTCTCTTATGAGTCAAAACTTTAAACAGCTTTGAAAAAGAACAATCTTTTGTCTCATTAATGTATATTTTAAAATAGAAGTATTTGAATTTTGCCTTTAGTATTTTTGATATTTTCCAGAAAGTTCCAGTTGAGTTAGTTTAAATTGAGTCTAGTTTGTGAGCTTTTCATACCTCACCAGTAAAAGTCCTGAACTGGTCATTTTACTTGGAGTGTATGAATTGGCATAGCACAGTACTGAACAGGTAAAAGGAAACAAAGTATAGGAAAGCAGCTAATTATAGTAATTGCAGCTGGTTTCAAAGTACTTCTAACAGTTTGTGCATAATGCTTACTTGAAAGCATCAAATGGGTGCTAGTTGTGAAATAGAACACCTGTTTGTTGTTGAGCATGTGTTTATGCAGATGATCGTTGTTGTCAAAGCACCTTGATGTAGAGTAGTCCTGTTTACATTTACATTCTCCCCAAAGGATTAACAGTGTTCTCTCAATAAATTTGCAGTCTATTCTCCTCTCAAAGGCTGCTGTTTGGAGGGTGGTGTGAAAGAGGCAACAAGTGCTTGCTAATCACTTGAATGTACATAATGAGCTACAGTCTGCTGCACTGGATTCTTGTAGAACCATAATAATACTGATAGGCAAATGCATGTAACAATGGATGTGTGACCATATAGTCCTTGAGAGTGCTTGTTGTTTGTTCATTGGTATTTATTATTTATTTTTCTCAACATGAGTTAAATTTTTATTATCAGTACACAAACTCTTTTTCTGTTCCTTTAAATAAACCAGTGTATTATATAACAACTCTGTCATCACTGAGAGGTGGTGTTGTAAATTTCTAGACTACCTAGAGTCTCAGGGTATTATTTAAAAACCCATTTGCTGTATTTAGTAATTCCAAAGATTGAGAAACATCCAGTCAGCCACCATCTCTTCCCTTTGGTAGACTCAGCAAGGGAGTGGGGAAGCTTTTTAATGGGAAAAAGAGGCAGCTTTAGGTATGCTCTGGTTGGAAGGCTGTTGGCATAGGAAAGCTGGAGGTGTGGGTATCTTGTGTGACTGGTCTGGGGAGCATCTTAGCTTTTTCTGTTTGGTCCTGGGTTGTTATTGCCCAAGTCCTGACTGTTCTGGGCTCTTGGCTGCAGAGTTTGTGGTTTGCCATCTTGTGTTGGTTGCAAAGGTTGTGGCTCAGAGTTCTGTGGTTACACATAATCTCACTGTTGTCCATTTTATATTCAGCCTCTCAGTGGGTAGTGTTGTTAAGATGAGGCGAAATTTATTTAGAAAAAAATGTAAATCTATATGAAGAACAATATTAAGTAAATAATGTAGATGACGTGAAATATAACACAAATTGTGAAGGTGGTAAATGAAATTAGGAGGAAAGGAAAAACTGTTACATGGTAATTACATATGAGGCATTTCACTGAGTGTTTTCCCATTTTATTTCATTTTATCCTCTTCAAAGCTCTATAAGTACAATATCATAATCCTGACATTATAAATGAGGATTCTGAGGGTTAGCGAAGTAGATTGGTCCGTGGTTGCACAGCTAATAAACGGGAGCTAGAATTCCAACCCAGAGCTTGCTGACTTGAGCTTACTGACTTGAACTTACTGACTTTTGACTCTAAAAAGAGGCACAAACTATTAGTTTACAAATGCGATCATTCCATGAACTTAGACTTTTCAGTGCTTCACTTCTAGTGCCTTCTATTTCTCCTCACAGAACACTCTTTTTGGATAAAGAGGGTTTAAAAAAAATCTCTCTATTGATTTTTAAATAGCTGCGGTGGCTAGTTTCCAAGTCTGCAACTATGTACTTCCTTGTCTCAAGTTGGCCTCACTGTGTGCATAGAAGACGCCTTGGCTTATGCTAGTTACTGTTGCTCTACTGAGACCATCCAGTAAGAGTGACTCAGAGCTTGCTCATTACCTCTTCTTGCCCCTTAGTTCTTGTTGTATATCAAACCAAGTGTTTTCTGAATTCTTGTAGACTCTTTGTTCTCTATTGCCTTATTATTGGTGATACTGCATGCCATTTACCTTAAAAGTATGGATGGTAGAAAACATGAACTGCTACAACATCATAATATATATCTACAGCAGGCTATTATATATTTTTTTGCTTTCATTTTGGCTTGTGGTAGATACTTGCATATAAGATTTTATGCTATGAGCAGAAATAATCGAAATGTCATGGGATCCTTCAGGTGTCACTTTGCCAGCCGGGAACCTTTGTGGCCTGTGGCGCTCTTGCTTGAGTTTCGCTCACTCCCCCTGTGCTCATTCCACCCACTCAGCCTGGCAGGCTGCACTCAGTTTGCCCAACCTGGATCGCACACCTGACGAGGGCAAGCCAGGCTCAGAGCAGTGAAGGGTGTGTGAAGAGAGCTAACACAGGGTGCAGCTACAGTGCGCAGCCAGGCGTGCTGGCTGCTGTGGTGGGCGGGCAACTCTGGGTGCTGGCACAGGTGCCAGCTCCTTGCCAGACTGCAGCTGGACCAGGCGTGCCACACGCAGTTTCTGGTGCAGGTGCCTGGAAGAGGGGGATGCGGTGGCACCCACAAACTTGGGGATGCCAGCAACTGCAGAGCCTCAAGGAGTGGGTGAGGCATGCTCTCTCATTCTCGTCACCCGCGGCTTGGCGAGCAGGGGGAGCATGTTTCAGCTTATTCAGTCCCACTACCTCACCCCAGCCGGTGGCTCCCAGGCTGGCCCAGCTCCACCGCCACTTCCTGTCACATGGGGCAGCTGTCCAATGCAGGCAGAAGGCAGGAGGTCTATAGTGTTACAGCTCTGGCTCAGGAAATCCTGAGGTCTGGGCCCCCAGAAGTGTCACTGCTCTTCACTCCTGCGGTCCAGTAAATGGGAGCATGTCACCACCCACAGTTCAGTGAGCTGTCCAGGAAAGCGTTGCAGCCCTGTTCATGCCCACTGTTGGGTGGGTCCTGAATTTTGGTCCTTTGTCCAGGAAGAATGAGGTTATGTGGACAACTGGAAGGTGAGCAAGGTGAAGTTTTACTGAGTGACAGAACAGCTCAGCAGAGAGGAGACCCAAAGGAGACAGACAGCTCCTAAGGGTATTCCTGACTTGTGTTTGAGTTCAGCTGAAGCTGGGATTTTTATGGGCACAGAATGGAGGAAGTGCGTGCTGATTGGTGCATGGGCAGGAGGAAGTGCGTGCTGAGTGGTCCATGGGTGGACCTGGAAAAAACACCATTTGATTGGCTGAAAGGCATAAAGGAAGTTCTCCCTCCAGGTTGTGGATTCCACCTGGAACTGACAGCCAGGTTTTCAGGCTTCATGCTGTGTGTGGCCTGAAGGTTGGGTTTCACTGGGGACCTGTCCCAATCTGCCTAGGAGTTTGTCTGCCTCCTGCCACTATCACAATTTTATTTCTGAAATACACAGATATTTAAAGCTGTTAGGAAGGTGTCAGTAGAGAGACTTGGAAAATACAGGCAAGATGAAAGTAAATTATTCTGGTAATAAAATAACCCATTCTCATTAGGGAAAATGAAAAATATACCTAAAGAAGAACACTATAATCTATATTGTCCAGAGATACTACTAATATTTTATGTCTCCTTAATCTTTTGTCTATGCACATATTTTTATATTTTAAAATCAAACAGTTGGAATTTTATCTCTTGCTTTTTTTCTCTTAATATTGTAAACATTTTCCCATATCATTAAGGACTTTTAATAGCATTTTATAATTATTTACCTAACAGTTCTCCCTGATCATTAGACAATTAAGATAGATTTCAGAACTTTTTCTTAATGTAGACTTTTGTGCGTGAAATTACTGGCTCAAAGGATATGGTTACTTTCATGTCTGTTTATAATCTATGAGGCACTTGATTTTTTTACTAGAGAGGTTGTACCAATTTATGTTCTCAGCATATTCTCATGCTTTAAACTCAGTGCATATGCTCTTATTTTCACTGGTATTTTGAATTCCATCCTTTTAATCTTTTCAAAATCTCAACTTTAATTATTCCCTCTCTTGTTACCAGTCTATCCCTCTCTGCTTTATCGTTCACACCAGCATATAAAGGTACAATAGTATCTTCCATCCTAAAAAGAAAAGCCCCCTCTTGACACATTACTTCCCATTCCACTACTGCCTCTGTTTCTGCTTTCCTTTTAATAAAATTTATTACATGGTTTGTCCACACTGGCATCTTTCATATTTTCACCTTGTAGTTAATTTTCTGCTCTAAATTCTAGTTTATTTGGATTTCTTACCCTCTGAAGAGTCTAGTAAAAATCGTTGACATCTGCGTGAACATTTTTCTCGTTCTTTTTCTCCATCTCTTAATATCATTCAGCACAAGTAGCAACTCAATTCTCTAAACACAGTCTTGGTTTCTCCTAACTCATTGGCTCTTCCTTTCTGGTCTTTTATCATTTCTTGATACACTACCTGATGCCCGCGAATTGGAGAGCCATGTGACTCCATCTAGGACTCCTCTCTCTAAGGATAAACTAAGTTTCCCTGAAGTCCTTTTGGTCTCTAATAACTCTTTTCCTCTTCTGGGATGTCTGGCATATGACTCTTGCCTTAGAGTGTGTAGACTGCAAGACTGCAAATGAGTTTGTGCTTTTAGTGACATGTACTTTAAAACTCATTGATCTTAGTTTTATTAAGGCTTTAGATTTTTGAAAATTTTCTTTCAAGAGGTTATTCTTGGAAATCATGAAGAACTGATAGCATATGACCAGACAGTTTTTCTGCAAAAGCATTGGGATTGCCTGTCTTGTCCTATCTGTTCCTGTAAAGTGTTAGGTGAAATAAAAAGTTGTATGATCTAAATTCACAATTGCTAGTATGATGCATTAGCACGCCGTAAGTTCACAAGAACTCCTTGCATTATATTCCTGAATGATTAAAACTTAAACTGGCATAGTATCAAGTTCTAGCTGCGCAAGTGTCTCCCTCACGACCTATAGATAGGAGTTTATTGCCTGTCACAGAAAGAGCAAACACCACCTAGTTAGAACTTTGGCAGTGTCTTGGAGGGAAGAAAGCAAGGATAGTATGTGCTGAGAATCAAAGTTTGGTTGAGGTTGAGTCAATATTGGGGGTGTGTGTGTTTGATTAGGATTGGATGATGACCATTATCCAACAGCAAGGGATTCAAAGAATCTTACATGCTGTTGGGGCTTTCTGTTGAAAAGTTGATGTGTGTTTCAGGAGTTTGCTGTAATGAACAATCAAACCATTTGCCAGGGTGAGGCTCTCTCTGAATAGTCAAGTCATGTTAGTGTACACTGTGAGTTGTTTAGGGAGTTGGTAGTTTTAGTCTTCAAGTTGTATGTGGTTTCCGTTAAACTATTAATGTCATAGGACTACAACATATTACTTCAAGCTCTTAGAATGGCTTTCACTTATTTTTGAGAGATGTAGCTGAGTGCTGTTTATAGTTAGGTCAATTCTTATAAAACGCCAAAATCTCTCTATGCCTAAATGTCAAATCAGTATTTATTATTTTTGTAAACTACTAAGATTATATCAAATTTTTTAGTTTGATACTTACAAAATAGTTATGATTTTTTTCTTGGTTCTCTTTTTTTTCTTTGCTAGAAAGACTTTGAACTCTAAGGGTGGAGGTTCCTTTTCTGTAGACTTAAGAAAGAGGATGTGAAACTTGGTTTCATGAGTTCTAAATACCCCAAGTTATTGTTGCAAGAATAGGGTTTTCAGTTTTGGAATTGCAACCTGTAAATTTGAAGAGTAAGAGTCCTTATAATAATAAACTTTTGGGGCTGGAAGCAGTGGCTCACACCTGTAATCCTGGCACTTTGGGAGGCTGAGGTGGGAGGATCACTTGAGGCCAGGAGTTCTAGACCTTCCTGGGCAACATAGCAAGACCCTGTCTCCACAAAAAGTGAACAAAATTAGCTACTCGTGGTAGTGTGTGCCTGAAATCCCAGATACTTTGGAGGATTGCTTGAACCGGGAGGTCGAGGCCGTGTTGAGGTTGTGCCGTCACACTCTAGCCTGGGCAATAGAGCAAGACCCTGTCTCAATCAATCAATCAATCAACTAACTTACTTTTGGTATTGTAGGCTGGTTTATGAAGGCTGACCCTAGGATTAAATGTTGTCTTTTGTCTGCCCTTTATTTTTCTTCCCTTAACAGATGCTGAGTTGAGCTGCCTCGTCCTGATTTTGACCCACAGTGTGTATTCAGCCTCAGCACTTATTATGTAGGTTAGGCTCCTTTTAAATGTTAATGGTTCACATTTATGTTTGTGTGAATTGCTCATTTTCTGTCATAACCTGGGGGTATGGAAGAAATCTGTTGAAGACCAAGGAAGTAGGCTTTACCACAATACTGACATCCCTCTTCTCAGCTCAGGCAGGGAGCCTTGGCTAGGCCACCTATTGCCACTGCCTAAGTAGAAGGTGATTGGCAGAATCTTATCTGCTTTGCTTTGACTTTTCATTGCTAGAGTTTGTTGAAGGATGCCAGATGTTTGGGAAAACAAGTTTCTTTTTACTTTGTATCCCTATTCTTGCCATATTCTTACCTGCTTTTTTATGAGGATGCCCTGGCTTGTAAGAAAAGCAAGAAAATAAAATATAAATTTGATTCTTAATTTGAGCATTCTGACCCATTTTCAACTTTATATATCCTTGGTCCATTTTTCTTCCTGTTATTTTGACAACTGTCATGGCTGTGGGACTGAGTGCTTGTTCGTAGATAAAGAACTTTCTCTTGGGTTGAAAAAGAGAATGTTGGTTGATGAGAAGCTACAGACTAAGATTTTCAGGAAAATTGATAACTTCTTTTGAGAATTTACTGTTGTAAGTTATAGAAACTGAACTTAAATATTACCAAACAACCATATTAAATATTTGCCATATTTTAGGTTATTCCCTGCATTGAGTTCACTTTATAGGTGTAAAATATTTTACATTTAGTAGGTAGATCAAATAATATTAACCCCACATTTTTTTCTGACAGGTTAAAAAAACACCTGACTCTTCATCCTGATAATTTTTCCAGATTTTATCACTGGAATTTACTTATACATCCTTTAATACCTAAATAATCAGTCTTGTTCTGTTATTATCTGCCTTTCATAAATAATTGAAATGGATTTGGCTTACATATTGAGGCGTGGGTTATCCTCCAGTTGGAACTCTAAATTTATCAAACTTAAGATCCGTTATAATGCCCAGCAACAGAATAATTAAAACAGATTTGAAAAGATGAGTAGTACCCACCAGCACACTAGACATTAATGTTGGAGGTATTAAATTCCAGATCTGCCTGCACTAGGCATTTGTGAGAACTAACCTTTTAAAAAGTTCAAGCTTTCCTATTCTGTGAAGTGCCAGATAAATGAGTGAATGTGAATAAACACCTTTCTGTGTGTACTTTTAGCTATTACTTTGAAAATTGTAACAACATATATATTGCTTATCCATTTTGAATCAACTGTGACATCTTTTAGCCACGTATATGTGGCATATGTCTTTTTTTCATTAAATCAGCCAAATTATATAAGCCAGTTATCGCTTTCACTAATTTTTCTTGGCAATGGTGTTTTGAAAGAATTAAATATATTGGAACTGTGTATTGAAATAGTCAAAGTGACCTTCAAAAGGAATGTAATGATCTGAAACATATTTTATCTTATTTAGTTGTCACAAGGACCTTATTTGGGTGGTTATGCCCTGACCCTTAACCCTTGCAAATCTCCTTATGCAGTGAGCAGTGTTACTGTTGAAGTATA
Source organism: Rhinopithecus bieti (assembly GCF_001698545.2). Lineage (NCBI taxonomy): Eukaryota > Metazoa > Chordata > Mammalia > Primates > Cercopithecidae > Rhinopithecus > Rhinopithecus bieti. Next base: position 78,537 of record NW_016804791.1, on the reverse strand, counting down.
TTATTCCTGTCTCTGAAGTAGAGACACACAAATGGCTGAGTTCTGTTCTGTTATCCTGCTAGATTAGTCACATATTCCTGGAGAGTGGTGTTATAATTTTTTTTCCTGCATCTTTGCAGATAGCATGGTGCCCCCATGGAATACCTCACTCACTCTAGTCACTGGTGAAGTCCTACTCATCAGCCCTTCAAGTTATAGGTCAAGTTTCACCTTTTTTATCTTGTCTTCCCTTGTCACCATTTGAAAGTAAACTCTTCCCTCTGAAACTGTCAGCACTTTCCAGAACTTATTGCAGTTTCATTTCTTTCTCTCTCTCTCTCTTTTTCTTTAAAGACAAGGCCTTGCTCTGTCTCTGAGGCTGCAATGCAGTGGCCCTGTCGTAGCTCACTGCATCCTCAAACTCCTGGACTCAAGCGAACCTCCCGGAAGTACGGGCATGCATCGTCATGCCAGGCTAATTTAATTTTTTTTGTTTTTGTCTAGACAAGGTCTTGCTATGTTGCCCAGACGGGTCTTGGACTCCTGGCCTCAGGTGATCCTCCTGCCTCAACCTCCCAAAGTTCTGGGATTATAGGTGTGAGCCACTGTGCCCAGCCCTACTTTTGTTTCTTGTGTACCTGATTTTCCTTCTATATTGTAGGATATTTTATAACAATAGTTGCCTTTTCTTCATCTTTTTTTCCCTCAGAAACGGATATGTATTTTTTTGGCCAGAGATTTGAATGATTTAAGAATAATTTTAATTTAAAATTCAGTTTTTTCTCCCAGGAGATACTCAGCTCTTAAGTTAGTATTTCTTAAAGGGAAGGCAATAGTCCACCTGTATTAGAACCCCCTTAATCCTTGGTAAAAATGTAGTTCTCCAGAAAATGAAAATAGAACTGGTAGGTCTGGAGCCTAGAAGATGGCTGCATTTGTATTAAGTAACATGGTAAGTCATATTTACATGAAAACTTAAGACTCATTCCCTTAAATTATTATGGAAATCAATAAACATTAAGATACCATAAGTCTTATAATGTAGAAAAAAATTCCCTTTGCATTTGAAAAAAATATGCCTTTGGACACTAACTTCCTTATTGAGTCTCAGTTTTTGGTCTTTATTACTGATTTGCCCACCTAATAGTTCTCTGATGTATGTAGGTTTAAGGAACTAAAAATAGAGATATTACTGACTGAAATAATAAGTACATAAAGCAGAAAATGGTACAACTGCACACTCAGTAATGCGTAGACTTACCTTTTTCTGGATTCTTTGTTTTTTCTTTTTTTCCTCAATTTTTCTAGATTTTGGCCTAGCTTGTATTATCTCATTTGTTTGTTTGGTGTAACTTTTTCTTGTGAGGACTGCAGGGATGAGGGTCTTGTTTTCCTCTCCTGTGTCACACAGCATTGTTACAGTGGGTTAGTAAAGCATTTCTGAGTAACTTGAGGATTCTTTATATGTTTGTTATAAAATGAAATTTGTTGTATCTGACTCGGAAAATAAGGATGTAAATTTCATAGGAATTCATTTTAAATGAAGTTTCTTGAGAGAGAAAGCTTTAACTTGAATTTTGCAGTAGCATCTAAAACGAAGCCAATGAAAACACTTTTTTTTCCCAGACAGATATTACTCAGGCTGGAGTGCACTGGTGCATTATGGCTTACTGTATCTTCCACTTCTTGTGCTCAAATGGTCTTCGACCTCAGACTCCCAAGTAGCTGGAACTGCTGGCAGGCTCCACTATTCTTGGCTAATTTTTTTTGTGTTTTTTGTAGAGACAGGCTCTTTACCTCATGTCATGTCCTCAAGCCCTCCCGCCTTGGCCTCCCAAAGTGCTGAGATTATATGCATGAACAACAGTGCTTGGCCTCAGTAGAAACACTTTATTCTTGATTGTGCCATTTTCCATAGGGGTTGGTGGCTGGATTGTACTTTGTAGTTGTGAAAGTAATGGTGAGGTAAAGGCTTTGAGTCTAGGGATCAGATCCTTGAATCAGTAGTAATATAAGTGAGAAGTATTAATGTGACATAGTGAATTATCTATAATTTCTGGAAAACATTTAACTTGGATTCTTAGATCTGGAGATGGAGGGCCGGTTGATTCAGACTACATTGGCTTCAAAGTGATAAATTCTATATTCGCCTCTACTGGGACATATAGAAAAAGAAAATAGCTTCGAAAGTATGGCTCTTTCTTTCTTCTTTTTCTGAATAGTGACAACAGGCATCTATGAATAGTGATGAATTCAGGAAAACTCCTAGGCTAGACGTTATCTTGACAGTTGGTGGACAGATGCTCCTGATTTGAGTGTGAGACTGAGGTATTCAGAAAGCACTTCAAAACACTCTCCTATGCCAGCTAACATTATTTTCATTATATTGTGATTGAGTTTTTAGTTGCTTTGTAATAATCCCTCAGATAAAGGGCCTGTGTTAGCTGGGGAAACTATTTATGATTTATAACAACATAATAGTCATTTTTATAAATTGTTTTTCAGACCTTATTATTACTTATAAACTAATGTGTTAAAACACATATTAACAATTTCACCTTGAACATTTTAAATGAAAATAATAGATCTTAATGTTTAAATGAAAAGTGGCCTTGATAATTTTGAAAATGGGTGCCCAGACTTACTGCATTTCTTGAGAAAGATTAATTGCTTCCTAGACAAGTTTCTTATGGTGATAGTTGTTTTTATATTGTGCATGTCTAACATCATATTTGAGGTGTAATTTGCCATGGTATTTCTTTTTCTGAGTTAGTTGATGTTTTATTGAAGACATGAATTGTTACGTGATTCTCTCCATTTAGGAAAAAATTTTCCATCTTTTTCAGTGGGGATTGGGCAGGTCATTCTCATTCAGAGTTCTCTAGTTTAGAATTTGTTCTTCTTCGTCTGAAGGAAGTTGTTGACTTTCTATGTGTATTGTAAGGGCCTTCTTTAACGTCATGCTTTGGTCTCGGGGGTGATGATCACTAGAAATGGTGAAGTTTTGTGATGGGGGAAATGCCTTTTATAAAACAAATTTTGGCAATTATGTTGTTTTTCCCTTAGCATTTTATTCATATGCATGTCCTCAGAAGCATGCACAGAATATTTAGAAATGTTAAAATTTAGATGGAGCTGCTTTAATGGAACTTTGTATTATAAAGTACGTTTAGGTTGTTGCTGTTTTAATGTGTATCTTTTTCTCTGAAGTCTTACAGTATAATGTTTCTTTTTTATGATAACCAGTTAAAATGTAAGCATAATATAATAAAACCTTAAGCTCACAGTCTAGTCCTTGCAACACGAATATAGCAGATGTGTCAAAATATATGAATTGTTCTTTTTGAGACGGAGTCTCGCTCTGCTGCCCAGGCTGGAGTGCAGTGGCCAGATCTCAGCTCACTGCAAGCTCCGCCTCCTGAGTTTATGCCATTCTCCTGCCTCAGCCTCCCGAGTAGCTGGGACTACAGGCGCCCACCACCTCGCCCGGCTGGTTTTTTTTTTTGTATTTTTTAGTAGAGATGGAGTTTCACCGGGTTAGCCAGGGTGGTCTCGATCTCCTGACCTCGTGATCCACCCGTCTCGGCCTCCCAAAGTGCTGGGATTACAGGCTTGAGCCACCGTGCCCGGCCGAATTGTTCTTAATGTTAAACTTTTGTTTGTGAGAAGAACGTAACACCTACTGTGACTTCTGCTAAGCTGTGTAAATTTTAATGACTATAAAATTAAAATGTATTCATAGCCAAAATGTGTTTGGAAATTATTTGGAATATCTTATGCTTGGCTCCTTTAGAGATTTTATTATATAATATGTAGAAATTTAAATCTGCTATAAAAATTGAAAATTATTATAATGTTTATGTGACTTAAAAGTTATCTAGAAAATTATAATACCTAGGTTACTTTTATCCTTTCTTAAAAAAGTTACCTGCAGGGTAATCTCACCTCTGATGTGCCTTGTCTGGGAGCAACAGAAGTGTTATCTAATACTAGACAAATTTGTTTCCTTTTAGCAGTGACATTCTTTAATTCTACAAATATTTTGATACCTTCTAAAAGTAGGTAGGATTACATTGGCATGGTAAAATTCCCAGGATTATTAACTTCTTTTTCTCTCCATTATGTAAAATAACAGTAAGAAAATATAAGAATTATAAAGGCACTACTAGTTTATATTTGGTAGTATAGTAGTGGAAAGGGAATGCTCCCTTTCCTCCCCATCATAAGGGTTATGGCCAATACACCTGTAACAAAATACAGATTAATAAGAGAAAAGCCTAACAAATCTATTTAATTATAGTTTTACGTGACACAGGAGCCTTCAGAGTGAAGACCCCAAAGATATGGGATAGCTATCCATTTTTCAATGCTTAGGTTCAGTGAAAAATGGACAGTTATGTAGAAATAGGACTGGACAAAAAGATTATGATCTAATATTAATAGACTGCGTGTAAAAACTCACCAGGACCTGTCTGTTCGGATTCTTCTTGGCCTCTCTCGAAATGTTTCTTCCTCCCAGTTATGGGACAGGACCCCTCTGGAATGAGGGTCTTATGACCTATGTTATTGGACAAGGGTAGGTCAGAGAATTTCTAGACAGAATTTCTGTCTAGGCCAGTTCCTAGACAGAAAGGTGAGGGGAAGGTTAGAGTAGTAATTGTCGTTTTTGTGGCTGGCTTTGGAGAAGAGAGTCTAGTTTTTATTACCTGTTTTGGTGAGGAGGAATTCTGGTTTCTATACTTGCTTTGGGGGAGAATGAGGGGCAAGAGGCAGGAGGGCAGGAGAAGATGAGAGAGATCTGGGTTCTGAGGCTGCTTCTGATGCCTTCCAGTGTCCTTTAGTGCAAAGTACTTTGCATGCTGAAGTGCCATATTTTGGAGTATTGTTCTCTGAGCTCCAGCATTAGCCCTATTTGCCAATGGAATATGGTGTGGCAAGTACTTGAAAAGAATGGTTTACATACTCATTTTCCCAAGAGTATACTGTGAGCTTTTCGGAATAGTTGGATCATCTGGGAATACGTAAAAAAAAAAAAAAAAAAAAAAAGGGAAAGGACAAGAGATTATTGCATTTTGATTGGCTCCAACTTGCATTAACGCTTAATATTTATCTACTTTATAATTTTAAGATACTAATATTTGAGGAAATCTCTTTATTCAAATTACTGGTTTAAGATAATATTGTGATATTAACAAGTCTGTCTTTTTCTCCTCACATCTTTTAGACCAAAGCAGACAGGCCAAGTCAGGCTGAGATCCTATTTATGATAAAAATAGAACACTATGTAGTATTGATAAAACACATGAAGATTATATTATACTTAGTTTTTAATTATATTTTGACATTTGCTCATGTTTGATTTAGAACTTTATATATATATTACTATTTCTTTTGGTCTCATCAAAAAGATTTTAAGATCCTTTTTATTTTGGCAAAATGTATGTAACATAAAATTTACCATTTTAACCATTGTTATTTTAATTTTTTTTTGAGTTGGAGTTTTGTTCTTGTTGCCCAGGCTGGAGTGTGATGGCATGGTCTTGGCTCACTGCACCCTTCACCTCCCGGGTTCGAGTGATTCTCTTGCCTCAGCCTCCTGAGTAGCTGCGATTACAGGCATGTGCCACCATGCCTGGCCAATTTTGTATTTTTAGTAGAGATGGGGTCAGGCTGGTCTCAACTTCCTGACCTCAGGTGATCTGCCCACCATGGCCTCCCAAAGTGCTGGGATTACAGGTGTGAGCCACTGCGCCTGGCCACCATTTTTAGATATACTGTTGCTTTCATTTCTTACATGTCTCTCTTAATACCAAGGTTATTAAGTAAGTATTTAAGAACATTCAAGAGATGTTCAGTGTAGCAGAGATTGGCCAAATCCATTTGCACATACTACGCCTACTCTGCCCCAGCACCAATCTAGACTGTTTTTCGCAGCTGTCTTTGAAGTTAGATGTGGCCGTAAGACTGAGTTCTGACCACTCACATGTGAGCAGAATTAATGCATGCCTCCTCTAGGCTTGGGTCATAAACATCTGTGTTCAGTGTTCTTTCTCTTCTCCCTTCTGATGGCAGTCATGAAACCAAGGAGATGGAAGAGCCTCTAAAAGGGAGGAGTCTAGGTCCTTCAATCACTACCATTGAAAGGAAACATTTGTTTTGACCTTACGTGTGCCAGAAACAAACTTTGATTGTAGTAAAGCACTAAGTTGTCACGATTTACCTCTCTCAGCAGCCAGCATTACCTTCACTGATACACTCAACAGTGATTTGAGTACGCAATTTAATTTACTCAAAATGTACTTCTCATTTCTTAGGAATTGGAATTGGTAGTCAAGAAAACTAAAGTTGAACTGAGGAGTGAGAAGTTGGGGTGTGACTCCAATTGGTGGAAGACTCGGTGTGAAACTTGATGAGATGAATACAAGATAATGAGAACAATTTGGAATGTTTTGTTAGGGAATTGATACAAAAAAACAAAGTTAGCAGAGAGTTATAGCATGAATAAATTAGAGTAATCTTTGGGAGTTGGAGTAGGGGGCATTATGAAATAAGAAAAGTCTCTGAGAGTTGGATAGAATTTAAACACTGTCGGTTTTTTTGAAAAGGAATTTTGCCACATTCCACATGCAGCTTGCAAATGTTTTTGCAATGACTGTCTTGGCATACGTGATACTCAGAAAAAGGTGGAATGTTTAAATGAATACAACTGCATACCTATATATCTTCTTTGCGGGGAGTTAGATTCATTACTTGAATAATTTCCCTAATGAGTCATTCTCTTAGGGAATGACTTATCCCATGAAAATAATTGGATTATGACTTGTTTTGTGCATATATGACATCCAGTTTGTTGGACTTCCACAACACCTAAATGTAGGTGGAACTTACCTAGTGTTTTGGACATGCAAAATATTAGATAGAATATTTTAAAAGAAAAAAATTCATCAAGTCATTTTGCTAGCATTTACTCTTCATAATTGAAGCTGAGGCTGGGCGCAGTGGCTCATGCCTGTAATCCCAGCACTTTGGGAGGCTGAAGCGGGCAGATCATGAGGTCAGGAGATCGAGACTATCCTGGCTAACATGGTGAAACCCCGCCTCTACTAAAAAAAAAATACAAAAAAAAAAAAATTAGTTAGTTGTGGTGGCAGGTGCCTGTAATGCCAGCTACTTGGGAGGCTGAGGAAGGAGAATCGCTTGAATCCAGGAGGCAGAGATCGCAGTGAGCCAAGATCATGCCACTGCACTCCAGCCTGGGCGACAGAGCGAGACTGTCTGAAAAAAACAACAAAGCAGTAGATAGGTAAAATGTTTGTGGCTTTAGATAGCTTTTTTTTTTTTTAATATTTTAAAGTGAAGATTTAATAATTATAAATTAAAATACACTACATGTCTCACTTGATGTTTCCAATTTTCATCTCCTATGTAAATAACAATACAGAGAATACATACAATCACTGACTTATGGACACCCATGTCCCCAGTTGTGTATATGTTGGAAATGGTTATAAGACATGGGGATTTTCTTACCTCCTGTTCATAATCACTTCAGCTACAGATCAGATTCCATTCTAAACAAGTGGTAAGAGACCATCTCAACTAAGCCTTGGGTGGTGTTTCAGAAGCAATTGCTAGGCCGGGCGCGGTGGCTCAAGCCTGTAATCCCAGCACTCTGGGAGGCCGAGACGGGCGGATCACGAGGTCAGGAGATCGAGACCATCCTGGCTAACACGGTGAAACCCCGTCTCGACTAAAATATACAAAAAAAAAAAAACTAGCCGGGCGAGGTGGCGGGCGCCTGTAGTCCCAGCTACTCGGGAGGCTGAGGCAGGAGAATGGCGTAAACCTGGGAGGCGGAGTTTGCAGTGAGCTGAGATCTGGCCACTGCACTCCAGCCTGGGTGACAGAGCGAGACTCCTTCTCAAAAAAACAAACAAACAAACAAACAGAAGCAATTGCTACCTCTAACTGAAGAGGAAAGGTCCTCTGTTTTCTTATGCATAGCATCCAATGTAAAATGAATGTAGCTCTCTTTGACCTTACTCTTATTCCCATACTTTAATAAGTGTAATCATAGAAATGTTGCATATTCAGCATAACTGGATTCTAACTTATAATTTATTTTAAAATAAAAGTACTATTAANAGCGAGACTCCTTCTCAAAAAAACAAACAAACAAACAAACAGAAGCAATTGCTACCTCTAACTGAAGAGGAAAGGTCCTCTGTTTTCTTATGCATAGCATCCAATGTAAAATGAATGTAGCTCTCTTTGACCTTACTCTTATTCCCATACTTTAATAAGTGTAATCATAGAAATGTTGCATATTCAGCATAACTGGATTCTAACTTATAATTTATTTTAAAAATAAAAGTACTATTAAAAGGGATTTTAGATTCCAGGATTTCTTACAAGTATAATGTAGAACGTATGTTTTATGATCGGAATTAGCTGTACTTGAAGTCAAAAGAACTGGTTCCATAACATGTCTCTTAACTTGAAATCTTGGTTTCCTAATCTGTAAAATCTCCAGTATACTAGAATCTTGGTGTCGAAAGTAACCTATGGGACAATTTGATAACACCTTTAACTTAAAACTCAAATTTCTTTGGTAACATCTTTCATATGTGGCCATCCGATGATAGGATGCTCAATGTCTCATTCTTTAATCAGGTGCTTATAGCTTTGAAACTCTTGAGCATAGAATACTGATGGTAATATTACTGTCTGACTTATCTCACTCATATGAAGTAAGGAGAATGAAAGCAAATTTTTAAAGTATCAAGTAGTATTTAGATATACAGTGCTTTTTCAACTAATGACGTGTAGGAACTAGTTACCATTTGTATTAATGATTTTTTAAAATGATAAACTAAATTTTAAATCTCTGACAAAGTAATGACCATTGGAACCCAGCCTATTTATTAGGTGAAGTCTGCCAGTGCTTCCAGTATTTTTGATACTACCTAGTACTTGAAAATTAAAAATCATGACCCACAATTTAAAAGCCACTGGGCATGACTCTTCTTGGGAAGACATTTCTATTACCTAGTATACAATAATAGTAACTAAAAGACTTTAATACAAATTGAAATTATATGGAAGTTACTTAAACATTTCTAAAGTAACACTAAACCACATTTTTTAATGTATTATGTGTCGTGGGTAGCATTGCCTGTAAGAGGTAGCAGCAAGCTGAGTTTATGAAGGAACAAAACTTCTGAGTAAGCTAAGGAGCTGGTGAGTAGAGTGTGGAAGATGGAGCAGACAGACTGAGATCCATCCAGGCCTGGGAGGGGAATGGGAAAGAGACCAGAGACAGAAACCAGACTTGACACAATCCCTGAACATAAAGAAAATGATTTAATCACCTTCCAGATCCAACGTGCAAAAGGGCTACTCTATATTCTTTGGAAGAAATGTTAGCATTATTAGAATGACCCATTTTTTCTTGTATTAGCTTCATTGGGTCTTTGTTCCTGGTAACTGAAAGAGCTCTAATAGAGCACTAAGGTTAAAGACAAGAATCAGGGGTAAATATTTGGCTGAGGCCTACTTCTGAATGCTATTCTAGACATGACCTCTCCTCTTTTCATTCTTTTTTCCGCATCATCATTATAAAATATGAAGTAATCATTCATTTTAATTTCTTGTCTTTTGAATTTAAAATTCTATATTAGGTATTCTCATTGCTTGATTTGTGTTTATTATAGACATGAAGAGTTTGTTTTAAACTATGCATTACTTGAATTTCTGCTGAGGAAGTCCATATCCATATGTTAGGTTTTTTGCGTCTCAAAGTCTTGGATTAGGTTTTGCCATCATTGTTAGCGTATCAATAGACCACTGCATTATTTTCTTAGTGGTATGTCAGTCTTTGACTTAATATTTGCAAGTATTTAATAGTACCCCATGCATTATAAATTAAATTGTATTTGGTACCTGCTAGACCTTATGAGGAATTATTCACATTTAATAAGAAAACAGCAACTTGTTACTTTTGTGGCACATATGAGCTCTTAAAAGATGCAATGTAGGTAAATAAAAATATGTTTACCAGACCCACTAGGATCATTTGGTTCTGTAATTCTTATCTATGAACATTTTCTTACAGCTTTGTTCTAATTTAATTATCCCCATTCTCCCTTAGGTAAGGATATCAGAATTGTGATTAGATGAAGAAGGATTCTTCTTAAAAATCATGTACTCTTGGCAAATATTTCTTATTAGAAGCTTTTAAAACAGTCTTAATTTTTTCCTTATAGACAGATTTTTCTGCAGTGTTGTCATTGATATAATCAAAATGGTTTCAGGTAGTTCACAATTTGTTGACAGATTTAACTAAGAAAAACTTTTGATCAAATGCTGTAACACCACCATTCCTGAAGTCAAAGCCATCATTATTCTGTTAAATTTTCAGATCTTATATTCACATCCCATTTACCCTAAGTATTATCACTAAATGGAGTATTCAGCTTACAGACATATCCTTAACTTGATTTTCCTAAATGGAAACAATTTTTTTTCTCCGCTAAGAATGACTTTTTATTCATATGTGATAAAAGTTAAGTCATTTGGTAACACCTTTGAACCTATTTTCAAAATAATGAACTTTTCTCTTCTAAACATACTTTTTTCTTTCCCTCATTTAACAAGAAGAGTTATTATGTAATGTTTTCTGAAAATTTTAGAAAAGCATGATCTCCCCAACTTTGTAGAGAATGATCCCATTTTTTGTTTAACACCAGATAGTATCATGACGTTGTTAATATAGTAGGATTCAAAGTATGCAGAATCAAACTTGTGTTGTTGGTCACATATTTCTCAATCAAAACATCTGTCTATGTCAAAACCAAAGTCAACCCAGTATAATGAACTTTTAAGACCCATGTTAGTATTTGAAAATATTTAGTAAACTGTAAATCTGTATACAAAAGTGAATATTTTTATCCAAGGTGTAAATTGGTCATATGGCCCAATACTAGTAGCATAAAGGGAAGCCACTATACTAGTAGTGGGTGACAAAGTTTATTTCTGTTAAGCCAAAATGGAGATTTAGTATAGAAAATTATTACTGGTACTTTTTGGATGAAACCATTCCTTAATGTAATTGTGCCCAATTTCCTGAGTGGAGTCACAGTCTTTCTTCTAAAGACAGATTACTTCAAGCTTTAGTAGGGATGCTTAGTTCTGTCTTGAACTAATAATACCTTAAAATATTTTGCTTTTTCATGTCCCCAAAATAATGATCAGAAGGATACTTGTGGTCACATGGAAGCTGTAGAAATTCAGACCAGTGATTTTATTCCACTTGAAATTTAAAGGATTCATATGAGTTCTAGTTGAGTATGTCAGTTTTAGAACATAGTTTATATTGAGTAAACACAGAATATTTTACCTACAAGGGACACACAGATGTCATTACAGTGAATTTACTTCTAATTAAACTGATCTTGTTCCCTGTGTGACTTTTTTCTCAGATAAATGTCATTTTGATATATACTGTGTCATGATAACCAGCGTACTACTAGTGTTACTAAAGTCTTTCTTCAAATGGTAGACAGATTTTTATAGAATTTTGAAGTAGACAAAATCAGTCAATTTATGTTTAGATTTTTAAAAAGGTGAAAACTATTCTATATTCTCCTCTCTGTGCCAGATAGGTGCTTGGCACATAGTACTTAATAATTATTTAATAAATGACAGAATTTCTTGTCCTAAAATTTTTAGGACACATGCAAGGAAATTCTGTTGCATCTAGGTTTACTGATATATATGAGGAAGAGTTACATCTGCTTCAGTGAAATACGAAATTAAACCAGGTGATCTTTCTGAAAAATTATTCTTATGGTGGCATAATCTTTGAAAAATAAGTAGAAATCTTATCAACAGCTATAGTTTATTCTGTTGGAATTTTCAAAATATACTGTACCTTAACTTAGAAACACTCCAGTGAACCTGTGTTCATTAGTTTTTTGTTGAGTTAAAGAAAAAATATTTTTACAAAGTGGACACATTGTTTAATTTTGTTTTGCATTTTACTAGATTGCAGTGCAAGGCCAATAAATTAAACCTAGGCAGTTCTGTTGCTAATTACACACAACTTCTCTGAGTATCACATACTCAGATCCATTTGATGAATATGGTAGAGAGAATAACAACTGTAAAACAAAGCAGTGTGCGTGTAAGTGACTGTTAGCGCGCATTTCAGAAAGGATAAATGCTCACCATATGGTACAATTACTGTGTCCAAGTTTTCAAATTAGCTTCTCTCATCCTCCTTATTACTGTCTTTAAAAAGAGAGGAAAAAACCCAACATGATTTATCTACTCTGCAGCAGAACTCTTGACGCAAAACAGCAGCCCAGTTCTGTCCAGTTTTTTTTTTTCCCTTAGCATAATAGAGGCTGTCGGACTTTTTTATACTAATTACTGTGTGAGCCTCAGATGAACCCCCTTCAATTCACAGGGCTTTGTTAAGGGAGGAGCTGTCAATGTGTCTGCCCGTTTGCAGCTGTGCTGTGGCTTTAGCTTGCTTAACATTATGCTGCTTTTTAGACTTGAAAG
>NW_016804791.1:47301-62554 GCF_001698545.2 Rhinopithecus bieti | reverse complement strand
TTTTTTTTTTTTTTTTTTTTTTTTTTTATTAAGGCAAAGCAGCCTTGTAGCGAAATGGTTTAAGCAGCTGCATTGTGGGGAAGCACAAAGAAGTTATTATTGTGTCTGTTTAGGGGGGTAGGATGGAGGGGGAGATATTCGGCTGCTGTTGATGCCGATTGTTGACTTGCCATCTGCCAGATAGGGAGAAGAAAAAAATGACAGCTCCAGCAGGGTGTTCAAGAGGTTGTTTGGAGAGACGCATAAACATGTGCAGATGTCGAACTGAATAATGGCTAGAACTTGAGACGGTTTATGATGCTGCTGATGTTTGTGCATATACAGAATGAATGTATGTGTGGATTTGGTTAACCAGGGGTACATACTAATTATCATTGTTTTCCTGCATCCCCCCTCCCTTATTTCGTTAATTAGTTTAGGGGTTTAATACTTCCTCTTCTCTCCCTTATTCATGTCTAGTTTTAGAAAGCAACTTCTTTAAATGGCAATACAAACTTTCTTATTTCTCCGTGTTGATGGTAGATAACCTATTTGGCTAATGTTAGGTGTGAACTGCTAACTGACAAGAGGAGCTTTTGATTAAGAAATCAGTCAGGTGATTTGGTATGATCTTAATGCATACATGAACGTTTTAATGCTAGTCAGCACATAAACTATTTTAAAGTGAATCGATTTGTTTTATAGCCTACCACTAGGGGTGAGGTAGAGAGTACCCAGTTTATTTTGTAAGTAATTCCATAATACTTTGAACTTAAATGTCCTTAGTTGTGAAACAAAGTTATATAGTAACCTGGCCTTTTTGATCAGTACATACTCTTTCTCATGGTTTTCATGGATTCTATAAATGGCAAGCGTGCATTTTTATCAAGCGTTAACGAGTTGGTTGTATATTTCCTTCTGATACATTCTTGTCATTAGGTGTTAGAGATTTGATATATCTGGAATGTTTTCAAATGCTATGATAACATTTATATTTACATGGAAGTGAGTATGTTTACTTAAATGTCTGGTTTATTACTTTCACCTTAAATAATTGAGAAGAAACAGTAACCTTAGGTAAAACTTCCACATTACTTATTTCCTAGAACACCAAAAATTTTTGTAACATTTCAAAACCAATCAATATGAATGGAATAACTAGAAAACAAAAAAGAGAAACTCTGACTTTTCTCCCTTTTTCTTTTTTCCGCCCAGTGTGGACTTATATTTCAAAAAAAATATGTGTGGAGAATTAAAAAGTGCTTATTTTGACTTTTGGAACTCATGCCTTCTTAAAACATTTAAGGTTCTATTGCGTAATTATCAAGCAGAAATTGCCTAAAGCGTGGTTGAAAGGCCAGTGTACTGACAGAGCTTTGTGTCCAGAGTAATGTCACTCTGAAGGGATTAAAGGAAGGTTATCTGTTATTTTCTACTTTTCATAAAGAAATAGAGGTCAGGTCTATCTAGAAAAACTTTCTCTCTCACCGTCAGTTTTTACTCAAGTGACTAATCCGTGTTTGCTGAAAAGGCATAGAAAATCATCAGCCACCCTGACCTCTCCTTTGTCTCATGTATTTCTTTCTTTTATATAGGTGGCCATGAATATATCCATATTTATGTGTAGGATTATGTCCATGTATTTGTAGTTTCATAGTCAATCCTAATATCCCTACTAAGTTTGGAGGCAAGTAGTATGTAATTTTTTAAGTAGAGGGTGTTTGTTATTAAAGTGAGAGAGTATGGTTTGCCAGTGGTCAGGATATTAATGAGTGACTGGGAAAAGCCAGCTTATACCAACTTCTATACACAAGCAAACTTGCAGGTCTCTGCTTTTATTAATCATATGTTACTTCTGATTCTTTCAGAGCCATTTGCCAAATCTTAGTAGTACAGGAAAGTATACATGTTAAGGTGATTGAAATATTAAAGGCAGAATGTCTTTGAAGTTACAAAGACCAGATTTAAATATCACTTAACTTAGATGAGTGAATTTACTCATGGTCACTTAAACTCTTTAAATGTGAATTCCTTCATCTTTTGAAAGAAGGAAACAATAAGTGCTATTCAAGGATCTTGTGAGACAGAATGAGATAATATATTTAGAATGTCTTGAATGAATTCAGTAGTAGCTGTTAGTATTTTTATTAGGTGTTATGTGCAAGTCTAGAGCTCTGTAGCTATTACAATTGGAGAATTTATGTAATGCTTTGACTGTTATAGGATAAGAATACCAAGCTGCAGAGCTGTTTGAGAGAATGGTCACAGATAGAAGGTTGTTTCTAGGAACCTTATGTTTATTTAGGGATTTATGATTGTTTTATAAATATGGAGGGAAATTATTTAAAGAAAAAAGAAAACAGTTGGATAAAAGTATTTTGGATGTATGGTATTAGTGGTTACTTAGTGATGATGATTTCACATTTTGTTCTTTTTTTTGTTTGTTTTTGAGACAGAGTCTCACTCTGTCACCCAGGCTGGAGTGCTATGGCATGGTCTCAGCTCACTGCAACCTCCACCTGTTGGGTTCAAGGGGTTCAAGCGATTCTCCTTCCTCAGCCTCCCGAGTAGCTGGGACTACAGGCACGTGCCACCACACCTGGCTAATTTTTGTATTTTTGGTAGAGACGAGGTTTCGCTTTGTTGGCCAGGCTTGTCTGTAACTCCTGACTTTGTGATCTACCCACCTTGGCCTCCCAAAGTGCTGGGATTACAGGCGTGAGCCACTGTGCCTGGCCAGCTGATTTCACATTTTAATTCTACAAAATTATCTTTCTACTTAAAAAAGTAACCTCAACTTATTTTGGAGCTGAATTTTGCTCTGCTATGGCCAATACTTAAGCTGTATTTGGGTTATTATCTTTGAAATGAGACTTTGGAACACATAGCTAAAAATAATATTTCTTCTCCTCACAGAGGTTTAAAGCATTATTTGATTGTCACAACTCTTTATTTTGCAGATGAAGAAACTAATCAAGCTCATATAGGGATGAAAGTGCTGAGATAAGCAGAAGTGTTTTCTTAGAGAAGTAAAGAGGATATGGCTTTGGTCGACATGAGAAAGTCAGTAAACTCGAGTATGATTAATTCCCATACAGATGTAGGTGATGGTTCTTCACATTTTTCTTTTCAAATTGTTGTTTTCTTCCGGCATTCACGCTAGCAAATATTACTCAATAATTCTGGATGATGAGTCAAGGGATGTTGTACCTAGGAGAGCTACCTAATTTAGTATTTAAGAGTCGTTCATAGGACTGGGTATAGTGACTAAGAACTTTTATTTTGGTTTAAAAGAATAAATTGATTACACTAGAAAAATAACCCTCACTTTTGAATGGAGTGCTAGTAGCTTCATATAAGGATATTTTAATGTTTAATGGCACATGGTGATGGATGCCAATATTTCTAGACAGATAGTTGAGTGTTACAGTCTAAATTTATAAACAAATAATTTTTGTTGTTTTTTATTAAAAAAAACTTACAGTAGCAAAGAAGTGGAAATATCCATAGCCTATGAAATGTATCATAGATGAGGATGAAACTGTGAGGACATTTTCACAAATAAATGAACTGTACTTGGTGTGTTTTCAGGATAATTCAGAAAACTTCAGAAACTTCTAGCTTTAATGTATATTTGAATTGTGGCTCGTCAAAATACTGCATGAATAGTAATTTTTAAAAATATTGGCCAGTATGTTGAGAACAGAGTATTTCACTGTCTGACATATTCTTTGAGGCATCTTGCTAAATGTTTTGGCTTAAATTTTTTAATGTGTGTTAGTTCAAAAAAGTCTGATTAAAGATGTGAGTAAACGTGATAGCGCTTTTTAGAACAGAAGATGATTAAGATACAGAGGCAGGAAAAGCATAAATCATGAAATTTGTCTGTTTTTTTGGCCAAGCAAGTTATTTATTTGCTTGAGACTGGAACACATCATCAAAGTTCGTAATTTTATACTTTTAAGCAAGAACGCATAGAACAGCAGCTGTTGTTTCCTGGCATCTTTTGAAGAGATATTTAAATGTAAGTATAATATATTTATTATAGAAAATCAATTTATAAAATGACGCTTCTTTCCCTCCCTGAAATTTGTAGTATTTTCAACTGTTAGCCTAGTTCCTTTTACCTTTTGTTTAGCTAAAAAGGATGAAATTTTAATTTAAATGTTTTGCATCTTAAAATATTCATAATATATACTTTAAAAAGATAAAACTTGTTATAATTCTGTACGTTCAAATTTACAAATCTAATCTATTTACTCAAAGTTTTGCCCTACGGATGAATGGCATAGTTCCTGGAGTGAGATCGAACTATACTTTAAATTATAGAAGCAAGGCACTTTCTTTTTTGAAAAAGTAAATACAAAACCTAAAAAAACACATTTTTACTAAATGGCAATCAGTGTCATCCGTGTGAGATCTTGCTGTTTGAAAGTAAATTTACTGTTTACCTGCTTGTAATAATTTTTGTCTTCCTTCAATAGAGGCTTTTTTTTTTTCTTTTAATGCTAGGTTTTTTGTTTTTGTTTTGTTTTTTTCTATGTGGGAGAAGTGGTGGAACCTGGAAAGTTGGATAGTTACTAATGAACTTATATGTTAAACTCTGACATAAAGATTAGCACATTCTATATTCTTAAACTGAAGGTCTATCATGCCACTGGATTATATAGGGTTAGTTACTCAGTGTTTTGTATATCAGAAAAAAACTTTGATAAGTGAATGCTAGAAAACTTTTCCTCTCTGTGAAATAGTAAAAGGAATAAAACACCCAGTGTACGTTGATTGACTTAGATTCTAGAACGGATAATTCTTATGCTACGTAGATTCTTAGTGTAAGAATCAGTTATGAAAACTCAGTGGGTGCTTCAACTCCACATTGCCAATTTGTCATTTGCATTATGTTTCATTAATAAATGAGTGATTTGTAACAAACGAGTGTGTTGGTATTGACTGCTTTTAATAAGACACTTTGGAACTAAATTGTTATTCTCCTCAAATGACTTTGTCATTACTGAAAGATTGTATATTTTGATGTCCTGCAGTTTTTAAAAACAAGCTATTCTACAGAGAGCAAAATAGGAACTTAGAGTATTTATGCAATGTAAAATTCTTACATACTTCTTTATTTTATTGTATTTTGGATGACTTCAATGATACTGATGCTTCCATGCATTTTCCTTCCTGATGCCTTGATTTTAAAAAAATCTTTCCTTTCAGAGTCACTGGAAACATTTGAAAACAACATTATTATGCTTATTGAGGTACAGATAATGATGAGGAAAGAAATATGTATGTATAATGAGCAAATATGCCCATTTCATTTTAAAAATTTTGTTTTTATTAGAATGATAGGTAAAGATTGTTTTCTGAAATTTCTGTCTATGTGTTAGGTAATACTGCCCTCAGAGGGCCAAGGTAAGTAAATTCATTTTTAACATTGAGAAGCAGCTTTTCTGTTGATATTATCTATAAGCTTTCTTTGGGGAGTGCTCAAAATTATTTATTTGAGTAATTGAGTAGTGTTTGATTTGTGGTTGCATTTCTTTGATTTGTTCTGTTCTTTTAAAATGTTAGATATATCCATGCCCTTCAATTCGACGATATCATTTAAACACATTCAGTTCTATTCTAAGAAAATGTTAACATGACTGGCCACAAATTGTCAAATTAGGTAGGTTCATAGAGAGTATAATAAAATTACCTGGAAAAGTTAAGATGATTTTACTTGGCGGGTGTGTTTTACTTTTTCTGTCTTTGATAGCAGATATTCTAGTATTCAAAATTATTTGAAGCCACACTTTTGAATATAGAGCAGTATTCATTAAAATGGAGGCATAGATTCCTTCAGTTTTAAAAACTTAAGCATAATCACGTCTTTCAAATATAATATGAATCAAGAGTAATTTACTTTGCTGTATATGCAATGGCTATATATAAATATACTAGAAGTTGAAATATACTGTTATTCCTGTGCACTTATAAAAGCATACGTTTTTAAAATAGAGGTAAAGGCCTAATATTGATGTGTGGCTTGACACTTCTTTGAATTCAGAGTATTGGGGATTAAATGATGATTAATTTTTGTAATAAGAAAGGAAGAGTGGGGAAGGCCTGATGTCAAAATAATGAGGTGTTCAGCATCATGCTGTATATCCATGTAACAAACCTGCACATGTACCTTCTGAATCTAAAATTAAAAAAAAAAAAAAAATGGAGTAATGAGGTGTGTCCTTTTTTCTTTCTGTATGGAGTAACTTTCTTATAATTTGAAAGAAACATTGAAACGTTTAGTAGTAAATTCAGTAGAAGGCTTTTGATTTTTTTGCCCTATGGTTACTTGTTATTGAATTAAGAAAGATGATTTCTGTGACAGTTGTATTGTCAGTTTTTCACTAGAGATTTCAATTAGTTAAACATAAGTGACACTCAGTTCATTATTCTTAGTAATAATGAGGGATGAGGACAGGACATAAGCAAAGTGAATAACAAAAATACAAATTTTATCCACAAAAAATCAATACCTCCTTTGCTCAGCTAATGTGCAATAGTGATAGTCTAAACAAATTAAATAAATTCTATTTTATTTTAAACACTCTAGTTACTTTTGTGTAGTCTTACATAGTGTGCATATTAGGTACTCACTAAATCTCTTTTCTTCTTTGATTGGTTTCCTTAGCCTCACTCTGAGATGTTTTATTTAGTTAAATGCTTACATAATGCTTGCTGTGAGCAGATGTTGTTCTACATGCTTTACAAACTTTATTTCTCCATTATTATTGTCCCCATTTTCCAGAAGAGGAAGCTGAGACCCAGAGAGATTAAACGGCATTCACTGTCTCACTCACACAACTAGTGAGTGACAGAACTGGCATTTGAACCCAGGCAGTCTGGCTTGAGAGTGTGCGCTCCCAACCACTGTTTGAATCTTAACTCTGTCCTTTACTAGCTTGTGCCAGTGTCTCAGAGCCTCAGTATGGCTAACTGTGAAAAGTGAGAATACTGCAGCACCAATCTCTCAGTGTTGCTGTGAAGAGGGCTCTGTAAGTGAAGCCTGAACACAGTGCCTGACTGAGGACATTCATTTCCTTTTCTTCCTTGTTCTTACCACTTCTTCCTTTCACCACTTAACATGCTATGGCACAAGTCTCAATCAGTACATTGTCTAAGGAAAACAAAGGAGGAAAGAGAGGAGTTTTGAAGGGCATGGATTCATCCTCAGAATAGTGAAGCTCTCGGTTTGATGCAATGTCATTTTACGGTCCATACTACTAGACTTTTAGTAGAGGAAAAACTCATTGGTAAGAGTCTAAGATAAAATCCTATTAGTTTTTATTCTGTAGAGCATTGATGTTAGTATAGGAGTGGGATGGGTGGGTTGAACCACTTGAGAGTTTTTTCAGATGGCACAGGCCACCTCCTGGTACGCAAGCACTGCAGCCTGCCTTCTCTGCAGACTCCCAGTTACTGCTGTAGTGAGGCACCATTATTGTTATTTGTCACATCCATCAGGTGTGTTCCAACAGAAAAGTGGATTGAGCCATACGAGGTTGTGCTGTAGAGAGACTTCCCTGCTTGAGAGAGCTTTTCTGACAGGAGTATAGTCTTTATTTCAAATGATGGTAGATTTATTTAGTCATTGAATTAATGGTTATTGCCCACCTCTGTGGTAGTTGCTTGTGTTATGGACTCACTGCTTCCACATTTGGTATTCACTAAGGTTATTTACTGCAGTGTATATACCATGTGTGATATTATATTTAGATAGTGTAAGGTGGTAAAATGGGAAATATTTACAATAAGGAAGTTTTAAAGTTTCTGATGAAATGATCTTTTTAAATTGGTCTATATTTATAATAGTTTAAAATTCTGTGACTATACTTTTTGAAAATAGTGCAAGAATGACTTTGTGTTAAATCCGGTGTGTGGAACTGGAACCTTTGCTATAATGCAGAAGACAGATTTTTTAAAAAGAAAGCTCTGCTTTCACAACCTACAAGGGCGTAAATGTAAGCAAAATAATAATTTAGCTCACATTTAACCCAGCAGGAAGCTGAGTATAGATTGAGTAATTCTCCACAACATATCTACTGCTGTATAAACTACAGTCACGGTTTATTCTTCATTAAATTGCCAGGATGCTTTCTGTTGGCTAGTCCGTGGGCATGCTTTGTTCTCTGTGTCTCCACCCAACGCCCCTGTGCCTTCCTTACTCACCTTGCTTTTCTCTTAGAGTAAAACTGGGTACTATAACTCTATTAAGATGTTACTGTGTTTAAGAGAATAATATAAAAGCATCACTTTGGTTAAAAAGGTAATGTTTCCTAAAAACAACTAGAACAAAGATTTGATTAACCAATTTACCGAATATCATGAAACAAATACCAGAATACTTACGCGTAGATGGTAATTATGCAGTTTTCTGGAAAACAAAAGAAAATTGTAAAGCAGTTAAAAGTACTAAGAAACCAGCCATATTGAGATCTTATAGAAGTTGGCATTCTAACATCTTTTGGTTGGTATGCAATGCATAGGTATTTTTCCCATCATCGCAACAGCTTCAAAGCAAAACATGGACACCAGCTTTCTTTAGGAAGCAGATATGAAAACTATACTTTATAGTATTGCTTCTCGGACTTTTGGCTAAGATCAAGCAAAAACTATACTTAATGTAAAAATGACAGGTTCATGCATTATGCATTAGAATAAGAATTTCTTGACAATAATATACTTTTCAAAATAATCATGAAGGAACATATGTGGCAAAGCAGAGGAATGTGGGTACATCTGGAAAGCCTTCAAGGCATCTTGGAAGCACAACACAAAAATCACAAAAATTGTAAACACCTTCCATGTGGCCAGTTGCAGTGGCAACACTGACCAGTCCAAGAGCAGACAAACATCTCAATGACCCCGATTTCACCTGGGTGAAATAACCATAAAGAGAAATTCAGGTGTTTACAAATCTGACCATATTAATCAGTATTATGCAGAAATCAGTGAGAAAGACAAGAATGGGCAATATCTTAAAACCTGAAACGTAAAGATATGTTATTTATTATTCTAGATGAAAGCATCATAAACCTATTACCATGCTTTTGCTTGTGTTATCATGAGGCTTCAAGGAGGAATGGGTGCAGTGCCTCATCTTGGAATCAACATAGCAGCAAATTGAAGAAACCTACGCTGATATTCTTCCCAATCCCTTCCCCACAGTTACACGTCAAACCAACAAATATCATCGACTACCTTTTTCTGAATCCACCTGAGATGCTATTTAGAAATGCCAAGGAATAGGGGCTGTTGCCATCCCCCAGTATGACATTCCGGATCACTAAGACTGGTTAAAGAAATGGGAGAAATTTTCACTTAAAATTTTAGTCAGTCAACTCATCCCTTTTTCTTCTCCACCTCTCACAGCTGCCTACTAGACTTAAAGCTCCACGAGGGCTGGAACTATGCTTGTATCATTTATTGCTGCCTTCTTAGTGCTTGTATATATTTTGACACTCACTGAGTATTTTTGATTGAATAACTATTCGCCTGTTTTCCTTAAATCTAAGTGAAGATGTTTAAAGTGGCTTTTTTGATCTACGTGCTCTTGAGCAGCAGCACCTTAAAATGAGCGAGCTGGGCAGGGGTTCATAATGCTTAGACACTGCTCAGTTTTCACAGACTATCAGCACACACGCAAAGCTGCTTGATGACAAGCGGCCCAAGACATTGCGTAGACATCAGAATAGAATTTAACACTCTAAGTTGCTTGAGGGCAAGGAAAGAACGTGTTTCAAGACTCAGTAAAAGATAAATGATAACCTAAAAATTCAGGTTTTCAGGAGTTGGAAAAGCTAATCAATATATATTTAATAAATACCTATAAAATGCAAAATCACTTTATTTATTTTTATTTTTTATGAGATGGAGTCTCGCTCTTGTCTCCCAGGCAGGAGTGCAGTGGCACGATCTCGGCTCACTACAATGTCTGCCTCCCGGGTTCAAGCGATTCTCATTACTCAGCCTCCCAAGTAGCTGGGATTACAGGCGCCCGCGACTATGCCCAGCTGATATTTGTATTTTTAGTAGAGGTGGGGTTTCCCCAGGTTGGCCAGGCTGGTCTCGAACTCCCTACCTCAGGTGATCCACCTGCCTCGGCCTCCCAAAGTACTGGGATTACAGGCGTGAGCCACCGTGCCTGACCTACTTTTATTTAAAAAGTTACATTTCATATTGTCCCTGTGCAGTTGAAAACTTAAACTAGTTTATTGCAATGTAGATAATAGAAACAAAATCTTCAGGATTTTGTTTTGTTTTTTTTTTTTTTTTTTTGCAGAGTCTCACTGTGTTGGTGAGGTTGGAGTGCAGTGGCGTGATCTTGGCTCACTGCAACCTCTGCTTCCTGGGTTCAAGCGATTCTCCTGCCCCAGCCTCCCGAGTAGCTGGGATTATAAGTGCTTGCCATCACACCCGGCAAATTTTTGTATTTTTAGTAGAGATGGCCTCGCCATGTTGGCCAGGCTGGTCTCTAACTACTGGCCTCAAGTGATCTGCCTGCCTCAGCCTCCCAAAGTGCTGGGATTACAGGAGTGAGTAACCACGCCTGGCCCATGATTATTTTTAAGATGTCAATAAAATAAGGTTATGATAAGTTGAGTGAGAAGCACATTTCTTTGACTCCCCAAGAGACATGAATAGGCTTCCACTTAGAGCTAATTGTACTCCTCTGTATAAAACTGTAATTGGTAATTTTAAAGACTGCAAATGTTTTATATTTATCATCATGCATTTCTTCAGTAACTATAATGTATTACTGATAAGATATATCGCATAATTATGGACTATATAGTCAGTATTTTTTGTGCTAATATTATGAAATCCATTAGTAGAAAAGATTTTGCCATATTCTTTTAGGTAGTTCATATGTGAAAATTTGGTGTCTGTCAACAAGCAACTAAATGTTTACTACATTGTGAATTATGAAATTAAATAGATTTTATGCTGAAATTAACATTATATCTGTTTTGTCTTAGGTAAAATTGACTTATGAAGACTTTTATTTAAGGAGTATTGCCAAAGATAGTTTCTTAAAGCATGTACATTTGTTTTACTGAAAACTGCCTTTTTTTGATTTAAAGCTGCTCTTTGAAAATCATAAAATGTTTATATTTTATGGTATAGTACATTTGTGTGTATCATTTATAAAAATTCAGAAGAATCTGACTTTTGCTCTTTGGGAGACTAGTTTACCCCTCTGTTATCCAAAAGAAGTAAAAGTATTAGCCAAATTAATACTGTGTTTAGATGTTGGATAACCTCTTCATTTCTTTACATAAGATACATGTTTTATATATCTGACACTAGCCAAAGTGTCAGATATATAAAATTAATTTTTTAAAAAATTAATTGTTGCCTCATTTATGTAAATACTTCTGAATAAGTGCAATCATGATTAGTAGAAAATTTAATGTGTGGTTTGTGGATGGATTATAAATTACATTATAAGTGGTATTAGTATCATTTGATAACAAACAAATCAGATACTTCAAATATGCCAGGTAATGTTCTAAGGGCTTTTACTTTATGTCCTTACAAAAACCCTTTCGGTGGATAAAAACTATGATTTCTGTTTTTTCAGATGGGGACACTGAGATGTAGAGAGGTTAGGTTCGTGCATCTAATAAATGATATGATTAGGATTCAAACCCAAGCTGTGTGACTCCAGAATCCTTTCTCTTAACCATTACATTGTTCTACCTAGAGCATTTTAATGATGAGGTTGAGTGGGAAAGAAACTGAAGGGTAATTTGAGAAGTCTATTGACCTCATATTGATCACGACAATTTGTTGTACCTTTTGTTACACTACATAGCATTTGTTTAAATTAAAATTTATTTCGTTCTGAAAATGTGACCACATGCTTTTCACATTGACAGTATGGCCAACTTCTTTTTTTTTTTTTTTGGCATAAATTCTATGACTCGCTCCCTCTGTAAATAATAAAGATTGCGAAAGAGGTTATTTTTTCATTAACATAGGCATTAAGTATAGATGTAATCTATACATTTTTTTCCTCAGAGATGGATAAGGACAATCATACATGATAAAACTATACTTTTTTTTCCCTCAGAGATGTATAAGGACAAATAATCATACATGGTAAAAACTTTGTTTGTGACTTTGATTGTGATTAAACATGAAAATTAAATATTTAAAATACAGCATTCTGAGGAAAGCTAAGCTTATACTTGTTTTAGCTTTATGATAAAGCAGTAACATCTATTCCTGACATACATGTGAGGATGCTCCCACCGTCTTCCTTATGCAGTGATTAGTTTTGAAGCCTGTTACAACAAGTATGAGTGAGCATTGGTATCTTAAAAAGCTAGCACCTGTATCGGAAAATTAGAATTTTTGTTTGCTAAAGAACTCTTGGTAATTAGGGTCTTGATTTTTTTTTGCATTTTATCTTAGGTAAGAAGCATATTTTTAAAATGGTGATTGTGTTGTTTCTAGTTGAATTCTAAATGAACTAAATGAATTTCAAATGAATTTTATGGGATTTGTGAAAAACAGTGCTATGGTTTTATAGATTTCTTTTCAGTTGGATTGTATCTATATTTGTTTAATTACATCTCAGTGAATCTGCCTGATTGTGTTTTTAGCATAGTCCATGACAGTTGAAGGTAGAGATGAGTATTTCTTCAGTATTCTCAACCAGTACCCAGCTCACCTCACATCTTTCTACCTTTCATGAAGTTAGAATTAGAACTAGGTTCTGGAACACAATGTAGCCTTAAAATGAAATCAAATATTCATCAACATGATCTGTTTGTGAGGTCACAAGGCTGAATTATTTCTGAGAGTCTTTCCATTTGCATGTCTGAACAAATCTAGATATTCCTTAGTCTAGATGAAAGACTATTTGCACATTTTAATCACTGTTTAGACCAGAGACATACACTTTTGGCTTCTGCTCTGGCACTTAAGACTTCAGCTTTTAAAAAATCAAGATGTGATTCTCAGTAGAGTGTTGATGAATAATGAAATAAAATCTTTATATATGGACTAATTTAGGTTGAAGATTATTAAGTAAAAATACAGTTTTATGTTATCAGGTGAATGGTAGGAAGTGAACACTGTCAACTTTATTGGTGAGCTCTGGTTTGAATGTATATAATCCATGATAAAGACAATCTATTTGAATATCCTATTCATATGTTTTAGGTGGAAAGTGAGCATGAATCTAAACTCATACCAGGTCCCATGTCAGGTTGTTATTAAAGACTCAGCCTGGCCGGGTGCGGTGACTCACGCCACCACTTTGGGATGCCGAGGCGGGTGGATCACGAGGTCAAGCGATCGAGACCATCCGGGCCAACATGGTCAAACCTCGTCTCTACTGAAAATACAAAAAATGGGTGGTTGTGGTGGTGTGCACGTGTAATCTCAGCTACTTGGGAGGCGGAGGCAGGAGAATCGCTTGAACCTGGGAGGCGGAGGTTGCAGTGATTTAAGATCGCACCACTGCACTCCAGCCTGGTGACAGAGCAAGACTCTGTCTAAAAAAAAAAGACTAAGCCTGAGTTCCAAAATAATGCAGTATTTTTACTCAGCTGTGCAAAGTCAGGATGTTTTCTATGGCCAAAATTTACTCAAAGCCATTGAGATCGTTTGTTTTAACAAACTACAGGGAATACGTTATTAAGTGAAGTAAGAAAGGTGGCAAAGGTCCAGAATCTGAAGTTAATTAGGACTAAGTAAAACCATGAATTCTAGCAAACAGTTTCTTCCGCCCTCATAATTCACAAATAGGATTCTGTACCATTTACAGTAGTGATGTGGATTTTCCTCTTTGCATTCGGAAGGTACTAACTGTGAATCTGTACATGTCCTATGCCAAGAACTCAATGAATAAGTAGTAGTTTTTGGCTCTGTTAGCAAACCATTGGTCATAGTTTTAGGAGCTGTATTTCTTAGGACCGCTGTCACAAATTAATAAAAAGTGCGTGGCATAAAACAACAGAAATTTATTCTGCTACAATTCTGGAGGCCAGAAGTTACAAATCAAGGTGTCAGCAGGTTCACACTCCCTGAGAAGGCTCCAGGGGAGAACCCACTCGTCTTCTCTTCTTGCTTCTGGTGGCTCCAGGTGCTCCTTGGCTTTTGGCCCATAGTTCCAATTTTTGCTTCTGTGGCCACATTCCCCCTTCCTTTTCTCTGTGTGTTCAATTTACTTTTAACAGGACATTTGTAATTGGATTTAGGGCTTACCCAGGTAATTCTCCAGGGGAAGCCCCTCTTCTCAGAATCCTTAATCGTTAATCACATGTGTTGCCATATAAGGTAATATTCATTTTTTTTTTTTTTACCATAAGGTAATATTCACAGGTCCTGGGTTTAGGGTATATACATCTTTCAGTGGTCCACCATTCAGCTCACTACCAGAAGCCAGTATACCAGAGTCCTTGTTGGGAAACATATTTGTTTTGGTATTGATAACAGCATACTTCAACATAGATATAGCTTCCAGCCAAAGAGTGTGGGAAGGAAGTGGAAGCACCCCTTAAGATACATATATATATATAAAGTAGAAGAGGTTGGGTTGAAAGTCTTAACCAGTTGTGATTGCTGTGCTTGCTGAAGGTTTATCTTGACTATCCATTACTATTTAGATGTATATTGGGTGTCCATAGAACAATCTCTTTGGGATACTTGGCACATCATAAATGCTTCTTTTTTGGCAAGACTTTCCATTATAACCAGGTTGTGTTTTAAATTAGTTGAAACCTATGAACCATAAACATAAAAGTACGATGCAATTTGGGTTTAATGCATCATGTGTAAACTTAGATGCAAATTCTGTGTTTAAAATATAAGATTGACTTTTAGCAGTCCGTCTTAAAAGGATTGGTGGCAGGGAGGGTACTTTGTTCTGGGTACTTAGCCTCATAAAAGCTAGGACTTTCTGTCCATATTTTAGAACAACCTGACAACACGTGCCTTATCTGAACTCTCACTGCCTCAACTTCTGAGCTACAGACGAAGTGTTCGGTTCCTTTTTGAACAGTTAGGCACCTGAAAGCGGGTATAATACTTGAATTAAGCTTGAATTAAGCTCTATTAAGTTGTCTTTTTTTTTTTTTTTGGTCCATCCTCTGTAACAAATTAATAATGAATGCATTCTAAGCATCTTCTCAGAAAGTTCATTCGTATTATAGATGCAAAATGACAAGAAAATAGATGCAGGAGTCTTCATTGAAAGTTTGAGGCCGGGCGCGGT
>NW_016804791.1:40011-44181 GCF_001698545.2 Rhinopithecus bieti | reverse complement strand
AAAAAAAAAAAAAAGAAAGTTTGAGGTCTGTTTCTGGCTTAGTATGACAGTATAATTGTTGATTAACTGACTCAATTTAAAATTATTTGAAAGTTTGTGAGAAATAATACTTTTTTTAAGCAAGAAGGGAAATTTTTACCTTTAAATTTTTTTTCTATGTGAGTGAGTATATCACTGTCTTGGCATAGTGTATTATGTTTAAAGGATGCATAATACATTTATTTTTAAATAGCTTTTTGGCAACCAGAAGTCCTGCTATAGATCACAGGAAATATTTTAAAAATTAAAAAATTGACCTAATAAAATCAATATAAGATTTATATAATGATGTTTTTGTGTTTTTCATCCGAGGATGTACAGAGGAAAATTATGCTTAGAATTGAAAATTTGATTTCTTTTAATTTTACATTTCTTGAATAAGTGTATTCAGTACTATTTTAAAATAAGAATAAATGGTGTTATTCCATGTTTTCTTTTATATTTTTCAAATGGATTTGTTTCATTTTATCTTTGGTATAATTATTAAACTATTGTTATTTACCTTGACAGAGTTAAAGCATATTGTACCAGTATAAATCTCTTATTGCTGTACATCATTTGAAGTCTAAATATGTCATTAATTGGAGAATTAATACCTAATGATTTTGAATTTTATATGGGAATAAATGGAAAAATAAGAGCAATTAGGAATTATTTTATTTTCAACATGGGAATTGTGTATTAGGCATTCTAGTTTTATAAATTTGGCTTATTAAGTCATGTGCTTATTAATATTAGGGCCATATTTTTTCAGTAAAATGAAGTGAAGAGGGGCATCACTTTTTTTTCTTTTTTCTTTAAATTTCTTTTTTGCCCTTACCTACTTATGTGGAAGACACTGATCTACATATCCTCTATTTATTCTTTTGTTTAATAAATCATGAGTGAGCATTAAGTGGTAGGTACCAGCTTGGGCATGTGGAGAATTATCACTGCAAGGAAAACAACTGACAGTATATGCTGTCACTGATGGAAATTGAGCTTTTAAGCAAAGATTAAATTTGGGAAAACAGATCTGTTGTCATGAGCTTGTCAGCTTTCCAATGTTTACTTTTTTCATGAGACTGGTATTGATAACAAATGTGATTGTATAATGAAATGTGTCAACATTAGGAAGATCAGCATAGCACGATAAGCCAGTGTTTTCTATGTGACCAATGCATAACGTTATACAATTATATACAGGGTTACAGATTCATTCAAAGTCCAATATAGATCAATGGATTTTCACATAACAGTACAGAAAGTTCATTGATAAAGTTTCAAATTCTACATTGCAACTAACCTTTTAGAAACTATCCCTTGTTGAATTCTGGTGTAGTATCAAAGAATGATATCCATAACTATCTGAATATTTTCCCTTTTCAGCTTCATATCTGTTTGAACCAGATTTTTCCCCCTAAATTTAAACCAAAACAACATACTGCAACAGTTTGAAGGCATGAACAGTTAAGAAAATTCAGCTGTCTTCTATTAAGCCAGACATTAAATAGATTTGTAAAATGGAAAGCAGTGCCAGTCTTTGCGTTTTCTTTCTTCTTTTGTTTTAGAAAATAGTTATTTTTTATAAAATGTATTATTTGTTATATGTAATACATTTATTTTCAAATGAAGTAAAATTTGTAAAATATTTTCAATTTCAAATACAGTAAACATAAAAATCTACAAAATTTGTTGGTGCTGTAAGTAATATTTAAGGGTATAAAGAGGTTCTAAGATAAGAAGTTTAAGAATTGCTGATTGAGAGGAATGATTCCACATCTGAAATACATGTTGGGGTGAGAGTGCCTTTTATAGTAAAATATTTGGATTACACTTTATGGTAAGAGACTGCACTTTACAGTAAGTAGTAAGGAGTCACAGGATATTTTGAGCAGAAAAGTGATAAAGTGGTATACACAAGATTAATCTGGAGGTGATAGATACATTAGGATGGAAGTGGGTAATGAGTGGAGTGGGGAAAAACAGTTTTAACAGAAGGGTAGATATAACATATTAAGGGTTCAATTAGATTGGGCTCAATCAGAGAGACTTTTGATGGCAGTATTGACCTCTGATGAGGGGAACCGTCAGATGTTGGATTTGAGTTTGGGTCACAGGAAGAAGCTGATTTATAGGGAAAATTGAACTGTCTTCAATTTTTTTGTAATTCTTTGCCTAAGCATTTGAGATTTAATCAGCAGGTAGAAATAACCAGTAGAGAACCGAATCAATACCAGATAGCCTTCTAGCTCTTGTAGCATCATGGAGCACCTCTGTTGCTTAAAATTAGAAGTTGTCCTTTAGTAGGTAAGCAAATGGTAGTGTGGTTGCTAAAAATGTGTATTTTGGTGGCTAGGTGGTACCTTATATTAAGTTCTAATAAAGTATACATTTATTGACTATTATGTACTTGACACTGCACCATATATTAATAGTTATTATGTTTGTGTATGTGTGAGTTTGCATATCGTTTAAAGCCCTGTTAACCCATGTTCTTTCGTTTTCTTAAGTACAGCATTGCAAAAAGGTTATTTTTCTATGAAGAACAATAAAATTTTGCTTAAATAAGTTATAGTCAAGATTTATTAATGAAAATAGACTTCTTTCTTTCTTTTTTGAAAAAAAGGCACAATTAGTGGAAGAGAAACATCTATTTCTTGCCCCTCTTATGATAAGTGTTTTTAATGGAAATTCATTGATATTGTGTGGATGATTTACCAAGGCTTTGTAAAGCAGCTGAAAATACACTCTGACAACCATCTGATAAAATGAAAAACTGAACAAAATGTGTACTCAGATGATTCTCTGAAGGAATAATGGTGCAAATGAATTATCAAAGTGTGAAATCATTAAAAACAAAGCATGTTTGGGTTTTTATTGAATCTTAATTGTAGGCTTATGTATTTTCTTTTGTAAGCTAAGTTAAAAGAAAATTGCGTAACTAAATTTTTGGAGGCCAGTGTTGTAGGACATATATTGTACCATAATTTATTTTTTGCATAAAAGCTGCTGTTCATTTTTTTCAGCATTAACATGCGTGCTTTCCTCATGTAGGAGAATATATAAAAAACTGGAGGCCAAGATATTTCCTTTTGAAGACAGATGGCTCATTCATAGGATATAAAGAGAAACCTCAAGATGTGGATTTACCTTATCCCCTCAACAACTTTTCAGTGGCAAGTAAGTTAATTATAATTGTTGATTCACCTTGTATTTATTTATTTTTATGATTTTATGTGTCAAATATCTTAAGATATATGAGAAACCTGTGAAAAGTTTGGGTTTATATTTAATAGAGAAATTTCCAGCTTTGATAGAATTTCAATTCCTTACCATAGAGGTTATCGATAATATTTGGTCTTATACAATGCAGTAGAATTTAATATTTTATGTAGAACTTGAATGTGATAAATATAATTCCCCAAATATATACTTCAAGTTTTCTTTATAAAATAAAACAAGGACCTTTGAACTTGGTTGTTAGATTTAGCATGGTTATAAGATGTTGTGGTACTTAATGCATTTTAATCAGTTTCCTGTCATAATCTTAGCTCTTTTGATTGTGTGATGAGAAACAGGTGATTTATGTTAGAAATCATCTTCTGGGTAGATTTTATGTTCGTAAATTTTCTTCCTTACAAATATCTAGCAAAATGTTTAAAACTTACTTAGAAATTTTGTATTTGCATGAACATAGCACAAAATAAACTGAAACATGACAATGATAATGACAATGATTATTATTGTTATGTTATTACCAGGCTCTTCTGACTTTTCAAATTTACTAATTAATCAATGAGAGAATCTTTCTTTGTTAAAGTGTTCTTTGTTAAAGTGTTAAAGTGTTAAAACACTGTTAAAGTGTTTTAAATTACGTTAAGTTAAATAAACTTGTGTTAAGATCTGGCTAGTCTGTATTAATAAGCTAAAATCTTTACTGAGATAATATCCTTAATTTTGATTTTGGTTATATGTTATCTATTAGCCACATTTGGGGGAAAAAAGATACAAGGGATATTTGAAGCTAAAAAATGCAATAATATAACAAAAAATTCAAGAAAATAAGTCTTTGAATATTACAAATATTTTTATTTGTATTATTATTTTACCATTATAAAAGCCCTGATCTTTTTTTACTCCTATTGTTTT
>NW_016804791.1:15434-39860 GCF_001698545.2 Rhinopithecus bieti | reverse complement strand
TTTTTTTAAATGAGATCACTGTGAAGTATATGTGTTAAGAAAAACATCTTCTTTTCCACCAAAATGCTCATTAGATAATAATGGCTTTCTTTCAATAGAAAATTATTTTTTAAACCCTATTGTCAACTGAAATAATATATTGTATTTTGTATTGACTTAAGAACACATTTTCATTTTAAAGACTTTTTGGGTGAGCATTTGCTTTAAAGTGATAGAAATTAGCTTTTAGAACATAAGCAGCATATATTATCTCAATGCCCTACCTAAAGCCAGTGTAGCTTTTTAGTTTATCTATTTTACCAGCAAATGTTATTGGTTTTTCTGAAATAATTTATAAAAGTACAGAATTCTTGTATCTGCTGATCAAAATGCAGCATTTTTTGACCTTATGAAATTTCACACCCCAACGAGTTTTAAAGACATACTGTATGTCACAGTCTGCCAACATCTGCTCCAACACTTCCACTGGCAGAGGCTGAAATAAATGCTGCACTCTTGGGGAAGGATCCTATTTAGTGACTGACAGTCAGCTTATTTATCCACGAAATAAATATTATTTGACATCTGTAATCTTGTATAATCAAGTAGCTGTAGGTAGTTGACTCAAACTAACAAGTAAGTTGTAGGTCAGCTCCTTAGTTTTCAAAAGTATTAGTAACATGGATGTTACACTAAATAAATTTTTAAAAATTGATTATCACTAACGCTTGACTTACTGCAGTCTTAAATTCTGTAAATAACAATTACGTGAGGAAGTAATGGGTCTACCGAAATGGGTACTAGTTGAAGAAGTTCAAATTCCAACCTGGCCTTAAGCTACACATAATAGGACCTTGGGCAGGTTATTCTCTGAAACTGATCTGTATTTAGTTTCTTCATCAGCATGTTAGAAACATTTGGATTCAGTGGATTTGTAAGGCCCTTTTTCTCCCTGACATTCTGTGATTCTCTGAGGTGGACTTTGAGCAGGTCCTTGAAGAGTGAGTAGGAGTTAAGCAAATTAAAACAGAGAAGAAGGATATTCCAGGCAGAGGGCAATGAAGAATGTCTTTATGAGGAATTAAGGAAAGAACAGTTGGTGCAAGAGAGGGTTACTTCACTGTTGCTTTTCCCTTTGCCCTAGCTAGCCCCCTTTAGTGCATTTTTAAAAAGATAATTTTACAAGGTATTTCTAAGATATGTTGGGAAATTTTTTTTATATATATACACACGTATATATACATATATGTATATACATATATACATATGTATCCCTTTGCTAGCTATAATTCGAGTCCCTTGTTTTTCTGATAATTAAAGATACTATTTCATATTTAATCAATATGGGTTTTAATGAAATTTTACAAAATAGGCTTTTATCTATATGGAAAAAAACAGAGTACGAGAGCTGTAAGGGGCTTGAGAACTTTCAATCTTAATTAAATTTTGAATTGCTTCCCTCCTGATTTAAGTTTTTCAAAAAGCTAGTCTTATACTCATTGTTTTCACTTCGTATCTCACTGCAGTCTAGCTTCCTCCCTTACTCACTTGATTGAAACTACTTATAATAAATTATTGAGTGACCAGTTAATTGCTAATGTAGGGGAAGAGAAATATCTTTTCTTCCTATTTTAGGTTCATGGCTGAGGCTCCTATAACAAAAGGAAGATTAACAAGAGAATAACACAAAATTTAAGTAATAAAACTTTTATGTGACAATGCAGCCTTTGGAATTGAAGACCCAAACAAACACACATAAACTTTTTTTTTTTTTTTTTTTTTTTTTTTAAGATAGTCTCACTCTGTCGCCCAGGGCCTCTCAAGTAGCTGGGATTACAGGCGCACACCACCATGCCTGGCTAATTTTTGTATTTTTTTTTTTTTTTAGTAGAGATGGGGTTTCATCTCTACTAAGGTCTCAAACCTTAGTAGGTCTCAAACTAAGGCTGGTCTCAAACTCCTGACTTCAGGTAATCCACCTGTCTCAGCTTCCCTAAGTGCTGGAATCACAGGAGTGAGCCACCGTGCCTGGCCAAACTTGTGTATTTTTATGCTTAGGGTTGATGAAGAGGTGGATACTCACAGGGACTAAGGCATTATAATGGTAATAAACTGAAGGGGACTTAGTAAGTCTTGTTTGTCAGATTCTTTTCTCTGTCCCTGTTTCTTCAGAAATAAGGATATTCCTTTCCTCTGGGTATAGGGTGGATATCTCTCATATGGGGATCTTATGACGTATTTCAGGGGAAGGTAAAAAAATTATTGCCAAGTTTTATGACCTGTCTCAGGTGAGAAGGATGAGAGGAGGGTAAGAATGACCTTCCTGCTTTTGCTGTTTTCTCAAATGCTAAGGTGCTGTCTTTTGGGAGATCATGTCATGAACCCTGTCAGTAAATCTAGTAGACATTTTTCAGTTGTTATTTTTCCTGGATTTGTATCTGGGCTGCATTTTATACTGTTGATATACATCTCCTTCTTGGAGTGACTACTCTCACCACTGTGTTCTGGGGTATACCTCTCTCCTGTTCCCCCCACCCCTTAGGCTAACGCACAATTCTGGTATTTAACAGGGTTCTGGTGGAAGACCCTTCACACTTTGTACCTTCCCTTGCGCGGACACCTTGACTTTTGGGATTTCAGTTACAACCTTCTCTGCAGCTTACTCCCACACTTAAATTTCTAGACTGGGCCTCTCTCCTGAGCATTAGGTTACTCTGTTCAGTTGGCTGTTGGACATCTATACCTAGATATTTTTTGACCGGGTGTGTCCTAAGCTAAACTTAAGATAGTTTTGTCTGTTTCTTCCTTTATACTCAGTATCTGAGTTCTGTCTTTGCCTGATCAAAAACATGGTTTTCTCCTTCACATCCTTACCCCACTCCCAATCCATTTCTAGTCCTGCTGATTTTGCATATTTCTTGAACCTATTATCCTTTTCTGTAATCACCACAGATATGATGAGGCCTCGTCATATCTGCTGTAGATTCTTAACTAGCTTCTCTATTTCTAGTTTGTACCACTCATACTCTTTCTTCACATGGGTGTCAAAGTGATCTTTATAAAATTATATCATAACTATGCCATTCCCCTGGGAAAGCCCTGCCTTGGATCATCATTGCCTACTGGATAAAGTTAAGCTTCCTTTTTTTTTTTTTTTTTTGAGACGGAGTCTTGCTCTGCCGCCCAGGCTGGAGTGCAGTGGCCGGCTCTCAGCTCACTGCAAGCTCCGCCTCCCGGGTTCACGCCATTCTCCTGTCTCAGCCTCCCGAGTAGCTGGGACTACAGGTGCCCGCCTCGTCGCCCGGCTAGTTTTTTTTTTTGTATTTTTTAGTAGAGACGGGGTTTCACCGTATTAGCCAGGATGGTCTCGATCTCCTGACCTCATGATCCGCCTGTCTCGGCCTCCCAAAGTGCTGGGATGACAGGCTTGAGCCACCGCGCCCGGCCAAGTTAAGCTTCCTTAATGCATCATAGATCTCTTCAATCTGGCCTCTACTTTCAACTCTTGCAACATCTCTCTTCTGCTCTACAATTATATATCAACAATACTGAACTGTTTATAATTCCCTTTACAACCTGTGCTGCTTTTCCACTCTGAGGCTTTGTTTATGCTGTTCCCTTTGATTGGAATGTCCTTTGGTCCTCTGTTTGCCTGGATAATTTTCTGTCTTCTAAGACTTAATTCAGATTTTAATTCCCGTCCCTATTCCTTGCTAAATTACTCCTGTCTGCCCTTTTAAAATCTGTTGTCTTCTGTTGTTAACACGTTGTTTCTTGGTTATCTTGTTCCTGTGCATGTCTCATTCACTGACCAGCAAGTTATTTTAGGGGAAAGAACTTAGTCTTATTTATGTCATATCTCCTAGTGCCTATATTTTATGACTTAATAACTGTTTTTAAGTGAATGTCTGAAACATCTAGTCCAGATTTCTCCTTTTTTAGGTGAGAAAAATGAAGCCTTTAGAAATTTAGTGATACTTTTAAGGTTGCCTTACTAGGTAGTGGTAGTTAAGTATCAAGAATAAAACTCACATGTCTTGACTATCATTTAAATATTACTCCCTCCCCCACCCCCATATTATGACATTTTCCGTAGATTTACAGTGATGAGACCTGATTTTGGGCCCCATTTCCAACACTGAAATTACTAGGTATCTTGGCGTGGAGAATGGAAACTGCACAAGCCCTACAGAATGTGGATAGCAGTATTTGATGTTCACCCTTCTTTGGGTGGATCACATATGAACTATTCATGTGTAGCTGCCAATGTAATGCTACAGAAATATAAGTAAAAACAAGGGTTTGCAAGCATAGTACATCTCTAATCAAAATTATTGTTTGATGGATTTCTGAGGATTGTAGATTGAGATAATCTATACACAAGAAACATGCACTTTAAAAGATAATATAGGATACATACATTGTCTCAGGGCTGCATTTTATTTTACTTTGAGTAAAACAGTTTGTCTATCCAGGAGTCATGGTCTTGCTAACATTTTGACAATTTATATGAACTTCTCTTGAGTTTACTAGCTTGCTCAGTGCCAAAGTGGGAATAGTTCCCACGTGGAGGACATGTGCATTTGCCCGTATGTCTGGGGCTTATGCTACTTCTGATGAATTCCTTCTTACTCTCTGTGGTGGGATGGGAGAAGTGCCAGCCTGTGTCGTAAGAAGCCTCTCCTAGAGTTCTGCCTTATTCTGTGCTGCAAATATTGCCCCATCCTGACAATATTCTTTTCTTCTCTGAAACCTTTCTTCAGTCCCTTCTTAAAATATAGGTCATTCTGCATTTGTAAGCCCAATTTTAAAAGATGAAATGAAATATTTACTTTTTTTCTTTCTTCTTTAACTTTGTTTTTTTTAAGACAAGATCTCACTCTATCACTCAGGCTGGAGTACAGTGGCATAATTACAGCTCTCTCTAGCCTGAATCTCCCAAGCTTAAGTGATCTCCCACCTCAGCCTCCTGAGTAGTGGGGACTACAGCTGCGTGCCACCTCACCTGGCCAATTTTTTATAGAGACAGGGTTTCACCATTTTGTTCAGGTTGGTCTTGAACTCCTGGACTCATCAAGTGATGCACACCTTGGCCTCCCAAAGTGCTAGGATTATAGGCATGAGCCACTGTGCATGACCAAAATATTTACTCTCTAACCTACTTTTCTGTCTTTGAAAGTAAGGAATTTATGGGACTTAAAACTACTAACGAACATCTTTATCTCATCCCAGCTACTTGGGTGGCTAAGGTGGGAGGATCATTTGAGACCGGCCTGGGCAGCATAGAGAGACCCTGTGCCTTTAAAAAAAAAAAAATCTTTAAATATTATTTACAGAGATTTTAAATATGTAGAAAAGTCAGTTGATTCCTATTAATGCTTCTAATACGTGGGGATACAGAAAAAACTTATGACTTGATTCTTAGTCTTGTGTAACAGATTATACAACCTAGAATAGTAACCTTGTAATTCTAGAAAAGCTGTAAGCTATGTAAGTGTATACTATATACATGTACATGAATTATGAGAGATCAGAATAATTCACTTTTGAAGTGTTGATTGATCATTATACCCATACCTGATAGTGAAAGGAGTATATAATAAAATTTTTATATGTGAGAATTTGTCATTGACTATGGAAGACATTCACATAGAACATATAGCAATGGGAGGAAAAATGGGATTAATTGCCAAAATGAATTCTGTAGAAAGTAGCTGCCATAGAAGTTGAGAGAAGCAATAGGTAAGTGTTAGCGAGGGTGACTAAGAATATACTCATGAGATGGGGTTGACATGAGCCCTGAAGAAGAGGATTTGATTATGTTTTTGGAAGACAGAGGACATTCTCAGTGAGGTTAACAACAAAAGCAAACAAATGAAGGCAAGTATTAAGGAGTAGCTTGTTTTGTGAATAGTATAGGCAATATCCTAGATGAATGGAGAATTTATGTTGGAGGGAAATAAAAGCTCAGGTTAGAGAGTTAGTAATCAGATTATGGAAAGTCTTGAATTTCAATGTGATGAAATTTTTGAACATCTGGTTTCCAGATCAGTATTCTTTTTTTTTTTAAAGGACCTATCTGGTTATAGTGTGCAGTGGAGGGGATACATCCTTAAACAAACAGGCCGTGAGTCAATCAGCAAGATACTATTTAGTCCTCATCCTTTTCAGTCTCTCTGCTACCATCCTAGCTCAGTTCTTCATCACTTCCTTTCTGGATTATGTTAAGTCTCCTAATCAAGCTCTTACCTTCAAATATTATCTTTTCTGGAATATTTGGAAGCAATACATAGGATAGATTCATCTCCAAAAAAAGTTCCTTTGCAACTACCATTCTCTTTGCTTAGAAAATTTCAGATGTTCTCCATTTTGACAAGGAGAAGCTGAATTATTTTTTAATATATATCCGCAATTAAACTCTTGCCCAAATAATAACTCTGTTTATACCTTGTATCTTTTCATTCTTCTTTTCTGTTACTTTTAATGTTCTATACATTTTCTTCTTGACATACATTGCTATATTCTAGTCCGGTTTAATTACATACAAAATTCCTAACCCTGTGTTTTTTAATGATTTTTAGATCATTTAATCATTTGATTTGGTACTTTCTTTTTTTTTCTTGATTTACTTTATTTAAAAAACATTTTTAATTGATACGTATTAGATGTACATATTTTCAGGTACATGTGATTATTTGATATATTCATATAATGAAATCAAGGTAATTGATAAATCTCTCACCTTAGATACTTGTTTTTTCTTTATGCTATCACATTGTTAGACAAATGGAAAGTTATGTCTGTTAACAGGTGTATCCCACTGTAAGGAATAGTTGCCTTATCTTGAAAAGTGAATTACTGTAAATGTAATCAAATTTTGCTTCTCGCTTCTATTTTCATAGGTGGGGTTATGTTCACATATTTGCAGAATTTAACCTTAAACCAAGTTTAGAATTGGGAATGGAGAAAACCTTTGTAAAAATTATTTTAAAATGAGATCATTTTAAGAAAATTATAATGTAACAATGTCACATATTTCCTTCAGGCTCCAATTCAAATCATACTCCAATTTGAAAAGAACAAAATTCAACAAAATGTTCATTCTTTCATACTTTTCCTTACATTACACAACAAATGTGGAAAGAAAAAAAAAAAAACAGAAAAATGACTGCGGCAGTCAGGAGTTTCAAATCCAGCTGCTAGGGGTGAAGGCAACGCTCTGCATCTCTGAAAGATTTCATCGGTATTAAGTCCTTTATAATCATAACTTTTTGTGTGTATCATCTGAGTTTCTTATTAAATAATCTCACTATTTTAATAGTTCCTTCCTTATAACACTACAGGTGACGTGATCAGATTTCTGTTTTAGAGCCTGCTTCCTCTTCTCTGGTAGCTTCCATGATCTCCCAGCCCTTTCCTGATTTGTATTCCCAAGCTAATCTTTTTAGTTACAGTCTTTACTTGCTGAACCTCTTTCATCAGAATATAAGAATAAATGTGGGGGCTTATTTAGAATCAAAGGGAATGGTAAACTTGTAGAAGACAGTGACCATGTATACTCATTTTAATAAATTCCCACAGCATTTATTATAATATCTGGTATACTGGAACATCATTGGATTCGTAGTCAGAAGACCTGACTTTGGGACTTGGTTCTGTTGCTTTACTAGCTATGTGATCTTGGGCAAATCACATAACTTCTCTAATTTTCATTTTGCTCATCTTTGAACAATGGAGCTAATAATACCTTCTTTACAGGCTTACAGTGAGGAGCAAGTGAGATCATATAGCCGGGTGGTGTGGCTCATGCCTGTAATCCTAGAACTTTGGGAGGCTGAGGTGGGTGGATCACTTGAGGTCAGGAGTTTGAGACCAGCCTGGCCAACATGATGAAACCCCCGTCTCTACTAAAAATAAAAAAATTAGCTGGACTTGGTGGGGCACGCCTACAGTCCCAGCTACTGGGCTGAAGCAGGAGAATTGCTTGAACCCGGGAAGTAGAAGTTGCAGTGAGCCAAGACCATGCCACTGTACCCCAGCCTTGGTGACAGAACAAGACTTTGACTCAAAAAATATATATATATATTTGAAAACAATTTGTACATTGTAAAATGCTATCCAAATAGTATTAACATAAGATAGAAGGTAGTTAGTAATGTTTGCTGAATTAACTGGCAGTCGTTCTTCCTTCTTTAGCTAAATTACATTGGAGTGAGGAGGAAACCACTTTACTGAGCTTTCTTTAAAGAGTCTTAAAGGTTTTAGAGAACTTGGTTACAACAGTCTCTTGCAGTTGAGGCCAAATGCTATTGTTTGGTTGGAGGAAAATTTCTAGTTTCATTTAATGCCTAGGACTTTGATTAGTCAGGGCTATTCTTTCTTACGACTAAACAAAGTGAGGTACATTCCCAAACCCTGCTCACGGCCTTCTTCTGACCAAAAAAGAAGATGTCACTATGGCTAAAGAAGTAACACCTAATTCTGTGAAGAAAGTCAATGGTAGCTTGATGGGGATAGCATTGAACCTATAAATTACTTTGGGCAGTATGGCCGTTTTCACGATATTGATTCTTCCTATCCATGAGCATGGAATGTTTTTCCATTTGTTTGTGTCCTCTCTTATTTCCTTGGGCAGTGGTTTGTAGTTCTCCTTGAAGAGGTCCTTCACATCCCTTGTAAATTGTATTCCTAGGTACTTTGTTCTCTCTGTAGCAATTATGAATGGGAGTTCACATGAGTTGGCTCTCTGTTTGTTGTTACTGGTGTATAGGATGTTTTATGATTTTTGAACATTGATTTTGTATCCTGAGACTTTGCTGAAGTTACTTATCAGCTTAAGGAGATTTGGGGCTGAGATGATTGGGTTTTCTTGAATTACATCATGTCATCTGCAAACAGAGATAATTTGACTTCTCTCTTCCTATTTGGATACCCTTTATTTTTTATCTTTCCTGATTTTGCCCTAGCCAGAACTTCCAATACTAGGTTGAATAGGAGTGGTGAAGAGAGGACTCCTTGTTCTTGTGGCTGGTTTTCAAAGGGAAAATGCATGAAAGAGCCCCATATAGCAAGCGAATCCTAAGTGAAAAGACAAAAGCTGGAGGATCATGTACCTGACCTAAACTGATACTACAGGTTACAGTAACC
The DNA here is from genome assembly GCF_001698545.2 of Rhinopithecus bieti. NCBI lineage: Eukaryota > Metazoa > Chordata > Mammalia > Primates > Cercopithecidae > Rhinopithecus > Rhinopithecus bieti. The sequence goes on along the minus strand of NW_016804791.1, from coordinate 30,734 downwards.
AAACAGCATGACAGAGGTATAGACCCAATGGACGAACAGAGGCCTCAGAAATAACACCACACATCTACAGCCATTGATCTTTGAAAACTGCAAAGCAAGCTAGTGGGGAAAGGACTTCTATTTAATGAATGGTGTTAGGAAAATGGTAGCATTGCAGAAACTGAAACTGGACCCTTCTTACACTTTATACAAAAATTATCAAGATGGATAAAGATTACATGAGACCAAAAAACCATAAACCTTAAAACTGTAAAACATAAAAACCTGGGAAGAAACTGGCATATCATTCAGACATAGGCATGGGCAAATAATTCCTTCTAGAACGACCAAAAGCAATGGAACAAAAACCAAAATTCACAAATGGGATTTAATTAACTAAAAAAGCTTCTGCACAGCCAAAAGACTATATTAGAGTGAACAGGCGCCTCCAGAATGGGAGAAAATTTTTGCAATCTATCCATTCTGTCAAAAGGGCTAATATCCAGAATCTACAAAAGGAACTTAAACAATTTTACAATAAAGAAAACAACCTCATCAAAAAGTGGACAAGGGATATGAACAACACTACTCAAAAGGTGAATTTATTTATGTGCGCAACCAACATATGAACCAAGCTCATTCATCCCTGATTATTAGAGAAATGCAATCAAAAACACAATGAGCTACCATCTCATGCCAGTTAGAATAGGTGATTCATTAAAAGTCAGGAACACAACAGATGCTGGATGAGGATGTGAGAAATAGGGGAATGCTTTTACACTGTTGGTGAAAGTGTAAATTAGTTCAACCATTGTGGAAGACAGTGCAGCGATTCCTCAAGGATCTAGAACTAGAAATACCATTTGACCCAGCAATTCCATTACTGGGTATATACCCAAAGGATTATAAATCATTCTGCTATAAAGACACATGCACACGTATGTTTGTTGCAGCACTATTCACAATAGCAAAAACTTGGAACCAACCCAAATGCCCATCAATGATAGACTGGATAAATAAAGTGTGGTACATATATACCATGGAATACTGTGCAGCCATAAAAAAGGATGAGTTCGTGTCCTTTGCAGGGACATGGATGAAGCTGGAAACCATCATTCTGAGCAAACTGTCACAGGAACAGAAAACCAAACACCGCATGTTCTCACTCATAAGTGGAAGTTGAACAATGAGAACACATGGACACAGGGAGGGGAACATCACACACCAGGGTTTGTTGAGGGATAGCATTAGGAGAAATACCTAATGTAGATGACAGGTTGATGGATACAGCAAACCACCATGGCCCGTGTATACCTATGTAACCAACCTGCACGTTCTGCACATGTACCCCAGAACTTAAAGTATAATAAAAAAAAAAATGTAAAAAACATTAATACAAAAAAAGAGTATTCAATTAGCATATATTGATTGCTAAATAAATACATAAATAAATACATAAATAAGATCTCACACCGTTGGATCAGAGTGAAGAGTTTGGGGTGAGGGCAAGAGGAATGGGGTATAGACCAAATTCTTGAAACCCTGGCCTTTGGAAGACAAAGTTGCTGCAGGCTGAGAAAGACCCGTGCAACTATTGCTATTCCCTTTTTAGTCAGAAGTTGTTTTTTTCTTAAAGTAATACAATCCTTCAGTATTTTCTGACTGGTTGAAGAGGATCCCATCCACTGGAGGAAAATTAAAGGTAATTTGCTTCCTAGATTATTGCTTTTATGAAAGGTGGAGGATGCAATGGGGATTGTTTTTAAAGGAAAGCAGGCAAGTAGTTACCAGCTTCAGTAGTTTATATTGAGGACATAGAAGAGATTCCAGCATGACCACCTTCCTTTATTCCATTCTTTTCCCCTCCTTCTTCTCCTCTGTATCTGCCTTCCCCCTTTTCTCTCTCACTCAACTTTTCCGAAGGTCAGCAATCAACTATTACTTGGTGATAGGTGCTTAAGTAAGGGAACACTCTACATATCATTAGTATCACTCAATTATTTTTAAATACTTCTGACTCCTTCCTTGATTTTCTTTTCTACTCATCTCAAATAACAACCATTTGCACCTACTGTATTTTGAAGATTTCTACCTTGTGTGTATGTGTTTGACTTAAAGTAACACAAATTGGAAACATGGGAGTCATCAAAATTAATGTTTAAATATATTTTTTAGGAAGTCTAAATTCTAATGAATATTTAGAAAGTTTTTATTGAGGATTATTGTGTTCTCAACACTGTACCAGGTACTGAGGGGAAAAAAGAGGGAAATGAGGAAACCAGCCTTTCTTGGAGTGTTACTGTGTATCAAGCCCTTTCACATATGTTTTCTCATTTTATCTTCACCACAACATTGTGAGGTATGTATTATGCTCCCCATTTTAAAGAAACTCAGAGTGGTTATATGACTTGCTTAGGCCACTATTTGGCAAGTGGCAGAGCCCACAGCATGAACCCATGTCTAACAGAGTGAACCTAGAGTTTTGTGTTCATTTTCTTATTCCATAGATACAAGATCTAGCCCTTGGCTTTGAAGAATTTATAGTCTAGTAGCAAAAATATGCCACAGACCCTAGGAATTGGTATTTTGAGATGTTTTGCGGCTAAGTTCTGAAGTGAGTTTTGCTATATATGCAGTTACAATTTAGGAAAAAGAGGTATCATTAAAGACGGGATCATCAAGAGAAGCTTCTTTGGAAATTGAGATTGATTGGAGAAATGGTAATATTTCAAAAGATAAAGTTACTTTCTAGGTAACAAGAATAGCATTAATTTGAAAAATTATTTCTGAGAAACTTGGGCTGAATTTCTTTTCATCTTGTCGAAGTAAGTGGGTATGAAATCCTCAGAAATGAATGAAAGCTCCAGATGGTATGTTATTTCCTTATCCCTGTATAGAGTGAAAATATCAAATGAGGAAAAGAATAAGTGAAAGGAATAAATATGGCATTTGACTTAGCAGAATGCCCTAATCATGTCAGACATTGTTTTCCGGGGCCACGTTTATGGCAACTAGCTACCCCGTGTGTGGTTACGCTTACCTTGTGTTTTATTTGTAGTTTTTCTGTAGTAACATTGTTGTTCATCTTCTCTCCTAGTAGAATCTAAAAATAATTTTACGACAAACACTCCATTTTAAAACCTATCCTACAGAGTTTTTGAAATTTAAGCTAAATTTTAAAATTAAAAAGCTTGGAAAGGGGTACATTATCTCTTTATATATTTAATTTTACAATTTGCTTCTTTTATGTAGGGAGGCAGTTTGGCGTAGTGTGGATGGGAAGTGGAGGGGTGGGTACCCTGCAGCCTGTGGAATGAAGGCAACTGTAAAGTATAATTTACTGGTATACATTTTTTTATGCCTTATTAAATGTATGGATCTTTTTGAATAAGTTTGACTGTAGAGTAACTACTTGATTTATTTTGTTGATTTTTTTTTTTAGTGTGTCATTTTAAACTTAAATGTTGAGTTTCTAGAAAGAGGATTGTGTGTAGTTTTTGAAATTGTGATTAGAAAGATGATTGTTGCCCATTATATTTGGTGTTTTGATCCCATTTTATAATTAATACATCAGAAATTAGGAGGGCAATTAAGGAAGTAAGGGAAGAAAATTAAAATTTTAAAGAGCCTGCTTTTACAAGATGTTTTATTTGTGTAATTGCATTTTGTCATTACATGAAAAACATGTAATAAATATTACTTAAAGGAAAAAAAAAACTAGATAATGAATCTGAGACCTAGAGAGACCGAAAAACTTTCCCAGAACCTCAAAGCAAGTACATGGCAGAACTGTGATTTGAACTCTAATCTAACACCTGGTTTGAATGTGTGTAGTCATATATGGGGTTCAGAGATGACAACTGTCTTCACGTAATACATAGTCAGCATCCACGGAACTTTTGTGCTATGCCGAGTGTCACCCAGTGGCTTAATAGTGGACCCTCGTTGTCAAGAGTTGTATTATATATAATAGCGATACTTCTTTCTGCTAGAGCAAAGGAACAAATATAGATGTGGTAGATGGGTGGCTGATAAATTTGATAGAGTTTTATTATGTAATGTTGAGCCGGTCGCTTAACCATCCTGGGACTCAGAATTTTGTCATCATGTAGAGTGAGGAAGTTAGAGTGAAGGATCTCTAAAGTCCTTTCTTCTAAATTCAGTGGTTTGCCTATCAGCAGCAGATAATAATTTCTTGAAATATTGAGTATATTGAGGAGTAGTACAGTAATAAATTACCACTTGTTGAGTACCTTCTGCCTCGTACTTTACATACATACATACATATATGTACATACATACACATACATGTGTGTATTAGTAAGATATATTTAGTCTTACTAACATCCTTGGAGGACAAACAGTCTATTTTATAGCTAGAGAAGCTAGGCTCATGGAATTTCCCAGTGGCAAGCAATTCTTTCAGAGACGGAGCTGGGAGATAAACCCGCAGCTTTCAAGTTTCCAGACCAGTGCTTTTTCCATGTTCCTAGTTAACTAAAGGATCTTTGACTACCTTACATTAGGGCCTTGAGGTGAGAGGTTTTCTAGTGTGGGCAATTCGGAAGATACGGGTTTTCCATGCCTCTAGACTAGTCTTTCTGTCCGTATCATGGATCGGATCTTGTCATTCTTGACTAGCACATGAAAATGTATTTGAGAGCTTTTGGATAATTCCATTTAGGGACACAGCACCTTAATGTAGATGATTCACTAGTATGTGAAAATTTCAGCCTTGCTTTTCCAACTAAGTCATAGAAGCCATAGGGGAGACACTGATTTTCTTAAGAGGCAGAATCATCTGAATATTTGCCGTAAGTTATATAATCATTGCATTTTTAACAAATTGAACTTGAGGGACATGTTTTGTTGCTTCCTCTGAGTTGACACTTGCTAAATTACAGGCTTTCTGATTTTTTCACCCCTTTATCTTTATTTTAATTTAAAAGCATTTATTATACTTTGAGTAAAGTTAAATGAGGCCTAAGGCCGCATTGGGAGGAAGGACCTTTAAGCCTTGGAATTTAGGAAAGATATAGAGGCGTTCTTTTGAGTTGGAAATAATACATAATCAAGCAGATGCTAATGAAAAAATGAAATGCAGGGGAAGAGAAAAGAGACTAGGGTGCCTGTTTGGAAGTTTTATAGAGGAGAGTACATTGCCCCTTTATTACAATAATGTTTCTGAACTATAATAAGGTCTTTCATTGCAAGTTCAGCTTTTTTCATTCATTTGTTTTGTGCTCTGCTTCCTCTGTTACTAATTGTCAGCACAATAGTCTTCCAACTATGAAGTCTCAGTGTCCTTTTGGACCAATTTGTCATTGTCTTTCTCCCTCACCCCCCAACCCATGCACTCAGAATCTATTACTATGGTTGCATTTTTAGACATTTTTAATGTTTTAAAATGGCACTGCTTTTGAAACCTGCCAGAATAGTTCATGATAACTGAATCATCCAACCAGCAACAGTTATTGCTTCCAAAAGCACACTGATAAAGTTTCTGTCTCTGTAGGGTGTTCTTATAAGATAATTAAAAATAAACATGTAATACTCTTTACAGCGTTATTCCATATGCGTTGTTTCCTTTGAACTTCACCTTAGTCCTGTGGAGCATTTTATTAAAATATTTTTGTTAAACTATATTATTTACAGATTTACTGTTTGCCTCATAAATCGTTGGATATTTCTATGCCTCTAGGAAGTTCCATCTCTATTCTTTACCTATTGATGGGTCTTTATTTTTATCGACAGATTATTTTATTATGACTAAGGAATCAGCAAAGTTGGCTTAGACTGACAAGCCTCAACAAATTCCAATATTAGACTCCTGGCAACTTTAGTTACATGTTAATTCATGTTAGGTTTTTAACATTTTGGCCAATGAACACTTTAAATGTGCTCTCAGCCTTGTTCCAATAATCTGGTATTGACAGAAAGACATTATTCAAATAAAACTTCTATAAAGAAGTCCTGAAGCAGTATAATAATACTTGACAGCTTATCTGTCACTTACAGAACTTTGTATTATCATGTGATCACAGCTTGTTGGTGCTTTTAAATATTATGTCAGTGAAGATGGCAGTTATTTTTAATGCATGAATACTAAATAAAACATTGGTCAGTTTTCTCTGGGAGAAAACATTTCAGTTCTCTGTCACCTGTTTGTATCAATTTATTTGCATAAAACTAGAAAGTGAAATACAGTTGACCCTTGAACAGTGCAAAGTTTAGCGGCTTCAACCCTTGTGTAGTCAAACATCCATGTTCTAACTTTTGACACCCCCAGACTTAGCTGCCAATATCTTACTGTTGCCCAGAAGCTTTACCAATAACCTAAACAGTTAATTGATACATATTTTGTGTATTACATGTACTACATACCGTATTCTTATAATGTAAGCTAGAAAAATGCTATTAAGAAAGTCATAAGGAGGAGAAAACACATTTGCTATTCATTAAGTGGAAGTGGGTCATCATAAAGGTCTTCATCCTCATTGTCTTCATGTTGAGTAGGCTGAGGAGGAGGAGAAAGAGAAGGCGTTAGTCTTTCTGTCTTGGGTGGCAGAGATGAAGAGATGTGGAGCAGGTGGAAGGGGAAGGCAAGAGAGACAGGCACACTTGGTGTACTATTATTGAAAAAAATCCATGTATAAGTGGAACTGCGCAGTTCAGACCTGTGTTTTCCAAGAGTCATCTGTATAAAGGTTATTAGAAAGAAAGAAAACTTTACTTGCTTTCATTAACAACCAACATCCTAAAACAGAATGTGATAGAAAAGAGACATGAATTTGGAGCTAGAAAACCTGGATTTGAGACTCAGTTTTACCACATTAATGGCTTGATGATTTTGAATAAGTGATTTAAACATTAAATAGCTTCTTTTAAAAAAATTTTGAACTGGAAATGACCATACTTTAGAACTCAACTGAGAGGATTAATTGAGCAATAATGTAGGTGAAATCTTAATGTTGTGAAGCAATTGGTAATATGTATGCTAAGATAATTATTTAGTAGTTACTATTTAAAAAATAAATTTTGGAGAAAGATATAATAGAAAGCAAAGTTTTCCTACTGATTTAAATTGGCAGAGATTTAAGATGAGATTTTTCCCCTTATTCTTCTAGAGATCAGTGAATGAACTGATTCTTTTAGTTTAGTTCGTATAGCTTGCTATCAAACCAGATTTTAAAATGAAGTGTTTTTGTTGTTGTTGTTGCTGTAGTAAATACCCAAGAGGCTTCTTTATGTCTGTGGTTGGAACCATCTTTCAAGGCCAGGTTACCTTATTTGGAGTCAGAATTCCTGAACGCAAGTAAAACACGTCTATACCTTCACCTTACAGTTTAAAGAAGCTAGAGAGTGCTTTCCAAAGAGGTCGCTATTCAATGCCTAGGTTACTGGCTGATAACGCTGTGGGTACCTAACAAATATTGTGTAATTAATGTCTAGATTTACTGTGGGAAAAAATGTCAAAAATAAAAGCATAACAGAAAGGGCTGAGCCTAAGAGGGCAACTCCATTTGGAAGTAGAGGCCCTAAGAAAAACTAATGAATGGTATGGGATGGTAGTAAAACCAGGCAAGTCAGTGTCATGGAAGTCAAGGAAAAGGGACTCAAAGGATAGGGAGCCAAGAACATCAAATGTTGCAAAGAAATGAAAATGAGAACAAGGAAAATATATCTGATGAAAAGGAGACTTCAGTAGAGTGGTGGAAACCAGAATTTAGCTAATTGGTTAAGGCATAGGTAACAATAGCCAGCCTGGTAGATTATTTTGAGTGATTTACCAGCAAAATGAAGGAGAGGAATGGGGCAATTAGGGGGAAGAGGAGCAGCATTTAATACAAGTGCTTTAAAGAGTGACTTTGAGACTGGGTGTGGTGGCTCACGCCTGTAATCACAGCACTTTGGGAAGCAGAGGCAGGCTGATCACCTGAGGTCAGGAGTTTGAGATCAGCCTGTCCAACACAGTGAAACCCCGTCTCTACTAAAAATACAAAAAATTAGCCGGGCGTGGTGGCATGCACCTGTAATCCCAGCTACTCAGGAGGCTGAGGCAGGAGAATCGCTTGAACCCGGTAGGCAGAGGTTGCAGTGAGCTGAGATTGTGCCACTGCACTCCATCCTGGGTGACAAAGCAAGACTCCATCTCAAAAAGAAAAAAAGAAAAAAAAAGTGACTTTGGATCTGCATCTTGGTCTTTGTATATGTTTATTCTTTATTTCACTGTGGTATGTAAGCACTGATAAGCTACTTTGAAGCTATGTGAGTAGAAATTGTCTCTGTACAGATGGAAATCTCAAGGCATTTAAGTTGTAAGTTACTTCTAAGTGGGAGCTGTACAGTGGGTACATATGGACATAAAGGTGGAAATAATAGACACTGGGGACTCCAAAAAGGGGAAGGGTGGGACAAGGACCAGAAAACTACCTGTTGAGTACTGTGTTCTTTATTTGGGTGATGAGTTCACTAGAAGCCCATATCTCAGCTTTATACAGTATACCCATGTATTAAACCTGCACGTGTACTTCATGAATTTAAAATTTTTTAAAAAGTATCACAGTCATATCTAATAAAACTAATCTTTAGTATTACCAAGTACAAATTCATATTCAGATTTCTCACTTGTTGCCTGAAACTGGTTTAGACCAAAATGTATTAAGGAGGACCACGCATTGCATTTGGTTTTTATAAATCTTTTAAGTCCCTAGTAGTCCAGCAGAGTATTAGACTACCCTCCTCACCCCACTTTTGGGTACATTTGCTTATTAAAGAGACTACGTCATTTGTCCTGTGAAAGTTCTCGCTTCTGGAATTCTCTGATTGTTTCTACAAGGTGTCATTTAACTTTTCCTCTACCTCTGTATTTACTGTAAAAGGAAGTTAGATCTAAGGATTCCATCAGATTCATATTCAGAATTTTTATCAAGATTGTTTCCTTGGTGAGTCTGTGTACTTCATATTGCATTATGTCGAGAGGTACCTAGTATTTAGTTGACCAGCTGTTAGTAATACTATCGTTGTTCACTGGGTTACGGTGGTGACCGCGTCGTCTCTTCATTATAAACTTAAGTTTCCCTCCTGTGGTTACCAGATAATCTGTGGTTTGACATGTTGGCACTATGCAATATTTAGTCTTAATTTTTATTTACCAAATGATTTTACCATTGGTGATTTTTGCCTGAATTAATTATTTAATTAGGGGTAGATTATCTTTTAGCTGTTTTTTTTTTTGTTTTTTTTTTTGTTTTTTTTGTTTTTTTTGAGGCGGGGTCTCGCTCTGTCACCCGGACTGGAGTGCAGTGGCCGGATCTCAGCTCACTGCAAGCTCCGCCTCCCGGGTTTACGCCATTCTCCTGCCTCAGCCTCCTGAGTAGCTGGGACTACAGGCGCCCGCCACCTCGCCCGGCTAGTTTTCGTATTTTAGTAGAGACGGGGTTTCACCGTGTTAGCCAGGATGGTCTCGATCTCCTGACCTCGTGATCCGCCCGTCTCGGCCTCCCAAAGTGCTGGGATTACAGGCTTGAGCCACCGCGCCCGGCCAGCTGTTTTTTAACATGTGATTTCAGTTAGCCAAGGCACAGATAAATTGGGGCAATATATTAGTCATTCTGTTTGTTTATTTATTGGAGACCAGCCCTGTTTAGGCATAGTACCAGAAATCAAATAGTATGGACCTTCCCCTAAGGGAATTTTCAATCTAATGTACATTCTTGTTGGATTGTTTAAATATTTTGTTATCAAATCTCAGTTCATCATGTTTCAAATATAAATAGCTTTTCTTAAAAATAGACCGGGCACGTTGGCTCACGCCTGTAATCCCAACATTTTGGGAGGCTGAGGTGGGCAGATCACGAGGTCCAGAAACTGAGACCATCCTGGCCAACATGATGAAACCCTGTCCCTCCTGAAAATACCACAATTAGCTGGGCCTAGTGGTGCACACCTGTAGTCCCAGCTACTCAGAAGGCTGAGGCAGGAGAATTTCTTCAATCCAGGAGGCAGAGGTTGCGGTGAGCCGAGATCGCGCCACTGCACTGATGAAAGAGTCTGATGACAGAGTGAGACTCCGTCTCAAAACAAACAAACCAAAAAACTCATAATTATTTTTCAGATTTTACCATGTTATTCAGTAGCATGTTATGTAATGAATGGTTAGATATCCTGTGTACGTCTGAATGATTTACTTCTGTTTCATGCATTATGACTATAAATAAACTGCTTTTTCTGGTGTATGAGTACAATGGAGTTTTATGCCACTGTTAAATATAATGATGTAGATCTTTATTTACTGAAATGGAAAATATCCAAAACATATAATATCATCAATCATGGTTTCCTTTTATTTTAAAAGTGCTTAGGAAAGGTCTAAAATGTATGTGTTCAAACACTAATAATGGTTATACCTGAATGGTAGGATTATGAATATTTTTATTTTGCTTATACTTATTTATTAATTTTTCTGTATTAAGCATGGATGATTTATACAGTGAAAGTAAATCGAGAAATATGTTTGAAAGCCAACTTGCCCACACAACAATGTGAATTTACTAATGTCACCAAGCTGTGTACTTAAAATGGTTAAAATGGTGCATTTTATGTTATGTATATTTTACTACCTTTTTAAAAAGCCCGTGGCTATTATACTGGAAAAATTAAAATCAAAGCCAAAAAACCAATATGCCTAATCCTTGAGTCCACTAGATGTTTGCATGCGTCTTATAATTCTTTTAGTAAATGCTTTATGTTTTTTTTATATTTTAACTATTGTCTCAAAATGACCACAGTATGTTTATTTGTAATTTCAAGTAGGCAAAAAGTATGCAAAGAACAGTCGTTCCAGAAGATTCTTGAGGTGTATGTTTGTTTAATTAGAGGCAGTATTCGATAGGTAAACAAGATAGAGAAATATTGATGGGGAAAATATTGGCTCTGTAAATGTGCTTTTGGTAAATTATAGTATTTGTAGTGACCATATTCAAAAAAGAAAAAATGTGTTAGGAGAAGTTCACATTAACATATCGTGACTTAAAATTCAACTCAAGTTCATAAATAGTATTTCATGTTAATTCCAAAGTGGTGGTTTATGATAATTAAAATGTCACAATTTGGAATGTGGATGATAAAGTGAAAAACATCTTCTAGAGGGAAATGTAATGTTAGTAATCCAATCTTACTCCCATTATTTGTTGAACCCCTTGTATTATGGAATCAAATGTAATAACTTTGTCTTCTCTCCTATTGGCTTATGTGGAGAGAGATATGCTGAGTCTGGGTGATAAATAAACAAATGGTTCAGACAGAAATAGCAATGTGGAGTTGGATTGATACGAGCCTGCAGATCACTTTTCCATTATTAGTAATTGAACTTTTTTAATCATTAACTTCATTGGCATTGGAGAATGTGAGAGCCAGCAGGGAAAGAGCCCAAAGGTTCTCTTGCCTGCCTTTCTGCTATCCTTACCACTTTCTTTCCCTTCAGCTTCTCATTCTAAACCACCTCTCATTACTCCTACCTGGAGAAACGAGATATCAAAGATCAGCATCCTGCTAGGGGATAATCCTCTTTCCTGTCCATCCCTATACTGTGGAGAGAACCAGAGACAAACACATTGGAGCCCTCACCAGCTCAAACACTGTTATCAGTTGAAACTTATCCTGGATTTCCTTATATGAGAAAATGTGTCATAGATGGGAGAAGGGCCAAGCACAGGGAAGGTATAGAGAAGGTATAGAAGAGGGAACAAGACAGTACTGTGGCTTTGACAGATGATTACTGATTTTTAAGGCACTTTTCCTAGCAGTGTATTCTCTTCAGAAGAGCGTGGGATTGGGATAGACTTGGAATAAATCCTTATATAATGACTCACAATTGTGTGTTTTGGGGCAAGTTATTTAGATTGCCTGAATGTTTTAAATTTGCTCATTTTTAAAATGGAAGGTAATAACACCTTTTAGGTTTTTCCTTTGTATTAAATGAGTAACATTTGTACACCACTCTTTGTGCAGTGCCTGGAATGTAGTGATCGCTTCACAGTTATCTGCTGCTGGAATTGCTCTCTACCAGGACACCTGCCTCACCTAAGTCACCCTCGCTCAGTGGATTAAATGAATCTCTTAAAGATTGATGTATTGAATCCTAAATAGGTATTACGCTTTTTTGCCCCTAGAGAGAGAAAACATTAAACAAAAGATAGAAATGCTTTTTGTCCCATTCAAAGAACCTCCATGATGTATCATACTTTTAAGACCTGAACAATAAACTTGATTTATGGTCATCATAACTCACAGCCAGCATTATTTCATTCTGTGATTTAATGAAAATGGAATCTCTTATTATGCCTTTGTTTTCACATTGGATGTTATTTTAGAAAGAATAAAATTAGTGTTTAAATGAAGAGGTTGGTTGAAATGAAACTTTTAAACATTTTAGTAAAATCCAAACAGATGATCTCTAAAAATTTTCTTTGGTGTATGTATTTCTTGATCTGACATGTTGCAGTCTTTCTAATTGGCTTTCAGGTTTGCAGAGTAATTACAGCTTTGAACAAACTTTGTCATCTGTGGCTCAGAATGTGTAAAGTAAGCAGAACATTTAAAATTCAGTTTGTGGTTCATGTTGCTCAGGAGAGTTTAACTAGTGTATAACTATCTAATGTAAGTAACGGTATAACAAATAACACTGAGAAGTATGTTATAACAAAAGTTAGCTACCTGGCATTTTGTATAAGCACATTTACTTTACTGATAATCAATTGGTTAATAGTTTTTAGAATCTCTTATCCAAAGTTTCTACTTCTGATTTTTTTTATTTTTTTAAATTTTAATAATTTATTTAACCCTATATATGCAAATTTTTTTATTATACTTTAAGTTCTAGGGTACATGTGCACAATGTGCAGGTTTGTTACATATGTATACATGTGCTGTGTTGGTGTGCTGCACCCATTAAGTGATCATTTACATTAGGTATATCTCCTAATGCTATCCCTCCTCTCTTCCCCCCACCCCACAACACGCCCTGGTGTCTGATGTTCCCCTTCCTGTGTCCAAGTGTTCTCATTGTTCAATTCCCACCTATGAGTGAGAACATGTGGTGTTTGTTTTTTCTCCTTGCAATAGTTTGCTGAGAATGATGGTTTCCAGCTTCATCCATGTCCCTACAAAGGACATGAACTCATCCTTTTTTATGGCTGCATAGTATTCCATGGTGTATAGGTGCCACGTTTTCTTAATCCAGTCTATCATTGTTGGACATTTGAATTGGTTCCAAATCTTTGCTGTTGTGAGTAGTGCTGCAATAAACGTACGTGTGCATGTGTCTTTACATCTGTGTGATTTATAGTCCTTTGGATATATACCCAGTAATGGGATGGCTGCGTGAAATGATATTTCTAGTTCTAGATCCCTGAGGAATCGCCACACTGTCTTCCACAATGGTTGAACTCATTTACAGTCCCACCAACAGTGTAAAAGTGTTCCTATTTCTTCACATCCTCTCCAGCACCTGTTGTTTACTGAGTTTTTAATGATCACCATTCTAACTGGTGTGAGATGGTATCTTACTGTGGTTTTGATTTGCATTTCTCTGGTGGCCAGTGATGATGAGCATTTTTTCATGTGTCTGTTGGCTGCATAAATGTCTTCTTTTGAGAAGTGTCTGTTCATATCCTTTGCCCACTTGTTGATGGGGTTTTTTTTTTCTTGTAAATGTCAGGATCAAATTCACACATAATAATGGAAATGGGCTAAATGCTCCAATTAAAAGACACAGACTGGCAAATTGGATAAAGAGTCAAGACCCATAAGTGTGCTGTATTCAGGAAACCCATCTCACGTGCAGAGACACTCATAGGCTCAAAAAAATAGAGGAAGATCTACCAAGTAAATGGAAAACAAAAAAAGGCAGGGGTTGCAATCCTAGTCTCTGATAAAGCAGACTTTAAACCAACAAAGATCAAAAGAGACAAAGACGACCATTACATAATGGTCAAGGGATCAATTCAATAAGAAGAGCTAACTCTCCTAAATATATATGCACCCAATACAGGAGCACCCAGATTCATAAAGCAAGTCCTTAGAGACCTACAAAGAGACTTAGACTCACACACAATAATAATGGGAGACTTTAACACCCCACTGTCAACATTAGACAGATCAACGAGACAGAAAGTTAACAAGGATATCCAGGAATTGAACTCAGCTCTACACCAAGCAGACGTAATAGACATCTACAGAACTCTCCACCCCAAATCAACAGAATGTACATTCTTCTCAGCACCACGTTGCACTTATTCCAAAATTGACCACATAGTGGGAAGTAAAGCACTCCTCAGCAAAAGTAAAAGAACAGAGATTTTAACAAACTGTCTCTCAGACCACAGTGCAATCAAACTAGAACTCAGGATTAAGATACTCAATCAAAACTGCTCAACTACATGGAAACTGAACAACCTGCTCCTGAATGACTACTGGGTGCATAACAAAATGAAGGCAGAAATAAAGATGCTCTTTGAAACCTACAAGAATAAAGACACAACATACCAGAATCTCTGGGACACATTTAAAGCAGTGTGTAGAGGGAAATGTATAGCACTAAATGTCCACAAGAGAAAGCAGGAAAGATCTAAAATTGACACCCTAATATCACATTAAAAGAACTAGAGAAGCAAGAGCAAACACATTCAAAACCTAGCAGAAGGCAAGAAATAACTAAGATCAGGGCAGAACTGAAGGAGATAGAGACACAAAAAACCCTCCAAAAAATCAGTGAATCCAGGAGCTGGTTTTTTGAAAAGATCAACAAAATTGATAGACTGCTAGCAAGACTAATAAAGAAGAAAAGAGAGAAGAATCAGATAGACGCAATAAAAAATGATACAGGGGATATCACCAGAGATCACACAGAAATACAAACAACCATCAGAGAATACTATAAACACTTCTACGCAAATACACTAGAAAATCTAGAAGAAATGGATAAATTCCTCGACACATACACCCTACCAAGACTAATCCAGGAAGAAGTTGAATCTCTGAATAGACCAATAACGGACTCTGAAATTGAGGCAATAATTAATAGCCTACCAACCAAAAACAGTCCAGGACCAGAAGGATTCACAGCCAAATTCTACCAGAGGTACGAGGAGGAGCTGGTACCATTCCTTCTGAAACTATTCCAATGAAGAGAAAAAGAGGGAATCCTCCCTAACTCATTTTTTGAGGCCAGCATCATCCTGATACCAAAGCCTGGCAGAGATGCAACAAAAAAAGAGAATTTTAAACCAATATCCCTGATGAACATTGATGCAAAAATCC
>NW_016804791.1:0-14580 GCF_001698545.2 Rhinopithecus bieti | reverse complement strand
TCAGAAATAATACCACACATCTACAACTATCTGATCTTTGACAATCCTGAGAAAAACAAGAAATGGGGAAAGGATTCCCTATTTAATAAATGGTGCTGGGAAAAGTGGCTAGCCATAAGTAGAAAGCTGAAACTGGATCCTTTCCTTACTCCTTATATGAAAATTAATTCAAGGTGGATTAGAGACTTAAATGTTAGACCTAAAACCATAAAAACCCTAGAAGAAAACTAGGCAATACCATTCAGGACATAGGCATGGGCAAGGACTTCATGTCTAAAACACCAAAAGCAATGGCAACAAAAGCCAGAATTGACAAATGGGATCTAATTAAACTAAAGAGCTTCTGCACAGCAAAAGAAACTGTCATCAGAGTGAACAGGCAACTTACAGAATGGGAAAAATTTTTTGCAATTTATTCATCTGACAAATCTGACATATCCAGAATCTACAAAGAACTCTACTTCTGACTTTTAAAATTTAAATTGCCCTACCTTGCTTTGGGAATAAAAGGAAAATATTCTTTTAAAGAAGTATTGGCTAATCCATGTATTAACCACCATTTCCTTGAAGAATCATGTGTTTCTGATTCTTTATTGTGAACATGCAAGAACTCAAAAGTTTTTCTATTTACTCGATCACTGGTTTTAACATGGTAATTTAGAGTTTTAACTTTTTTGAATTTGGATTCAGCTTTTAAAGTTATATTTGTTTTGTACAGCAACAAACCATAAGACATTGTGATATTCTCTTGGTAGTGATCCAACTACCACTTGAATATCTTAGTAGACAGATTGAATGTGTTTGTAGAGTATTTCATACTGAGACCTATAAAATATAGGTTTATTTCTATTATAGTATTTTTTTGGAATTACACGTAACATTATTTTTGTTGGACTCGAGGATTCATAGGACCTGATTAAATCCTTTATATCATAAATGAAATACTACTTTATAATTACATGGGTAAAGTGATTAGTAGTATGGTGTGTGCTATGAGCTCACAGAGTTTCCTATTCATTTTTATGTGCCCAGCATTTTGCATAGTGCCTGGCCCATAACTGGCATTTCATATACATCATTTGGTTCATGGATACTTAGCAAATTTAGTAAGAACAGTCAAGTTGTGCATAACTACTTAGTCATTATGTTACTCTTAAAATTTTCCCAAACCACTGCCTACATAAATACAAGAATTTTATTCTTCTCTAAGCCATTCCTTTTCAGTGATCTGCTTGAGAATGGTAATTAAAGTAATGTCTTTTACTGTTTTCAGCAGCCTTATAAATTATGGTAATTGATATTTGGAATCTGATAACAGCACTTTAAGTAACTCCTAAAAGTCTGGTGTTGAGAAGTTCTTTAAATTATAGCATTTAAACTTCATTTAGATATGGTGTTGAAAATATGCTTTTAATTCATGATAGTGCTTTTAAAGATGATGAACTTGAGGGCTTAGATGTAAAGTACTTTCAAAAGGATCACACCACTGATTGTGTTAGAGCCTGGATTTGAATTTCTTATTCTGATTGCAAAGTCCATTATCTTAATTACCTTATATCATCATAATGGGAACCTGAAGTAAAACTGAAATAGTGAACCTCACACTGGGCATTCTTTCTTTGCTTCTGTGCTGTATTTCTCTGTACCCCATAGTTCATTCTTGAGTATTTCTCTTGGGTATGCCCCTCATTTAAGTGTCTGTCCTCCATTCTTTACATTTAAAGCCAATCAGTTGCCCAGTCATCAAGTATTTATTATATACTCCTGTGTCCTATCACTGTCCTACGTGCTATAAGAAGAACTGTGCACACAATTCCTAACTTTCAAGTAATTTAGCTCATGAACTACTGGCTGGAAATTTAATATAACTTTTGAAAAGAAGGATATGGGGAGTAACAGTTGGCTTCAAAGAGAATCAGACTGATGGGCAGAGTCAGTCACAGGAATTGGTTGGCTCTTTATTAGTATAAATTAGTATGTCTTTGGTATTTTAAAACTTACATCTTTCAAATGAACACTGTTTCTGCTTATTTTTTGTGGAATACTATATTTTGTATTTTTTAACTTTCATATTTCAAAAGGTATGTAATGCTGCTATACAGAGTTGAATTGTGATATAATAGATTGTACGACCTGTTGATTCTACCACCTTTTCATTATTTTGCACATCCCCAGGTTCTCACTTTCCTCCATACCCTTTTTAAATTTCTTGGTTGATTATCGTAATTACTCCCTTGCCTTGCTCCCTTGCCTTGGATTCTCAATTCTTTTCTGTTTTCTTGCTTTGACAAACTTACTTGGTTAAAATACAGCCTTGCTTAAATTCATTACTCTGTGTTCCTCACCTGTACACATGCAGCTGAATATATTTGAGAGAAAATACACAACCATGATCTCTGTTACTACTTTAAATTCTTCATTATTAAATTCAGATTGGTCCTTCATCCTTCTTGGCTGTCATGGTAGATTTCCCTGGTCTGTACTTTTGTTTTCCCAGAGTGCTATTTCGTATCTTTTTTTCTTCAAAGCCCGATGGATCCTTTTGCAACCTATTTCCGATGGCTTTATATCCTAATTCACGGAAAAAAACCAGAAGCAGTGAGAAAATAATTTCTACCAGCTTTTACTTGCTTCTGTACTCCTAATTGCATTTGGGCCCTTATATCTTCTCTCTTATTTCATTACTAAACTATTTATACTCCTGATTAGAGCTACCCCTTTACTTGTCTAGTAAATTTAATCCCTTCTTGCTTCTGTAGGAACATTGCTTTAGAAATTATCATTTGGTAGCATCAAAATTACCTTCTTTGTTGGATTATTACTACCAGAATTCATTCATTTGGAAAATATTTATTGAGTACTATATGTCTGGCATAGTTCCAAGTGCTAAGAATATGTGAATGGAGCTTACAATCTAGTTGAAAAGACAGTAAGCAAAAAAGATACTAAAAAACTTCATATCTGGCCGGGCGCGGTGGCTCAAGCCTGTAATCCCAGCACTTTGGGAGGCCGAGACGGGCGGATCACGAGGTCAGGAGATCGAGACCATCCTGGCGAGCATGGTGAAACCTCGTCTCTACTAAAAAATACAAAAAACTAGCCGGGCGAGGTGGCGGGCGCCTGTAGTCCCAGCTACTCGGGAGGCTGAGGCGGGAGAATGGCGTAAACCCGGGAGGCGGAGCTTGCAGTGAGCTGAGATCTGGCCACTGCACTCCAGCCTGGGCGACAGAGCGAGACCCAGTCTCAAAAAAAAAAAAAAAAAAAAAAAAACTTCATATCAAATGTTAGAAAATAGTAACATGGTATGGAAAATAAAAAATAGAGCAGGTAAGAGAAGATGGAGGGAGAGTCCTAGGTAAGGGGTGCAGATTGCAGTATTAAATAGGATGTTTAAGGTAGGCAGCTGTGCGGATGTGTGGGGTGGGAAGAGTGCTAGGCAGAGGGCAAAAAGTTCTAAAGCAGAAAGAGTGTAGTGCATTGTTGAGGAAATGCAGGGAAGCCAGGGTGGCTGGCAGAGCAGCCTGAAAGAGAGTACTAGGGAAGTAGGTCAGAAACTTGTGTAGGGTCGGTGGGAGGGTCAGATCACGTAGGACACCTGCTGATCACTTAAAGGCCTACTCTCCTATTCTTAGTGAACTGAAACACTGCAGAACTTTTTTGCAGATCTTCATTTTAAGACGATTTCTGGCTGCTGTATTGAGAACAGACTGCAATGAGGGGCAGGGAAAAGCTATTCTAAGGTTTTTGGAATCATCAGGTGAGACAGTGATGGCTTAGTCTGAGGTAGTGGAGGTGGTGAGAAGTTATCAGAAGCAGGTTATGTTTTTAAAGTAGAAACACCAGGATTTGCAGGAGTGAATGTGATGTCAGAGAAGAGAGGACTCCAAGGGGATTCTTGGATTTTCAGCTTGGGCAATTGAAAGGATGGAGGTGTCGTGTGAGATAGAGAAAGCCATAGCAGAGGTTGGCAGAAAGAGGATCAGGGTTGAGAGAGATCAAGAGTTCACGTTCGGACATGTTCAGATGTCTCCCAGAGCACAGTTTCTGTCTTTAACTTCTGTAGTCACTCAGCATCTCTAAACAGGAAGAATCTGGTCTTAGGGCAGCTGGGAGGTTTAGGCATTGGGCACGGAGAATCTGAACTAGAATTACAGCAGTGGAAAACCGGTTATGAATGGTCTCCCACTTACAGTAGTTAAGTGTAATGATGTCTTTTACTTTACCATGCTCCTGACAGCAATACATACTCAATGGAAACTGTATTTCAAATTTTTGATTTTTGTCTTTTCCTGGGCTAGTAATTTGCTGTGTGATACTCCCTAGTGATGGTGGGCAGCAGCAGGAAATCATAGCTCGCAGTCAGCCACGTGATCACAACATGCACAGTAGATACTCTACAGTGTACTGTGTTGCCAGCATTTTTCTGGATGCTCTTATTTTTTGTGTTTTCACATCTCATCATGTCGACAAAACATCCATCCATGTGTAGTATTCAGTACTCTATTACAAAATAGGCTTTGTGTTAGATGATTTTGTCTAGCTCTAGGCTAATGTGAGTGTTCTGAGCATGTTTAAAGTAGGTTAGGCTAACCTATGATCTTGGGTAATCTAGGTGTATTAAATGCATTTTCCTTACAGTATTTTGACTTTCAGTGGATTTATTGGAATGTAACACAGTCATAAGTCAAGGAGCACCTGTAATGACACATAGTAACAGTATCAAAAAGGAAGATCGCTTTATCTTTCAGGCTGGGTGATGGAAAAATTATGCAAACCAGGAGGAGAAATGCATTTTAGGGGGAAAATACTGAGTTTGGTTTCAGGGGTAGTCCAGTAATTCAACCAGGTAGAAATATTCACTACATATTTAGACATGTGTGTGTTAAAGTAGAACTCCATGGTGAAAAAAGTTTGGATTTTGATCTTGGTAAACTGAGAGATGATTGCTGAAAACATGAAAACTGTTAGAAAAGAAAAGAAAGCTAAGCAGAGACCCTTGGGTGAATCATTTCTCTCAGTGTAAAGGGCCAGTAAAGAGCTAATCTGGTACTGAGCACGGTGGGTCAAGCCTGTAATCCCAGCACTTTGGGAGGCCAAGGCGGGTGAATCACTTGAGGTCAGGAGTTCGAGATCAGCCTGGCCAACATGGTGAACCCCCCGTCTCTAGTAAAATTAGAAAAATTAGCTGGGTGTGGTGGTGCACGCCTGTAATCACAGCTACTTGGGTGGCTGAGGCATGACAACCACTTGAACCCAGCAGGCGGAGGTTGCAGCGAGCCAAGATCGCGCCACTGCACTCCAACCTGGGTGACAGAGCGAGACTCTGTCTCAAAAATAAAGAAAGAAAAAGAAAAAACCACAGCTAATCTGAGTAATGAATTGGAACTGTAAAGACAGAAATGGTGGTTGATAGTTGCTAATGATGGAGATAGGACACAGCAGATAAGCACTGAGAAAAGACTTGAAGTTTTCAATGGAGATAAATTAGTTTCTTTCAAAAGAGCAGAGTCAGCAGACAACTGTACCCTATTTTTTTCTTGGTGTCCAATACCACTTATCCTTTAAAATCCAACTCAGATATATGCCAAATAATAGTTAATGTTTGTTGAAAGCTTATAGGTCTCATATTATGCTAATATTACATGAGTTTATTATTAATTCCTACGTCAATTCTATGATGTAGATACTGTTTCCTACTTAACTGTTGAAGACTAGAGAGTTAAATTAATTTGTCCAAGTTTGTATAGTTAATGGTATGAAAAAATAATTGAATCCAGGCACACCAGTGTCAGAATCCATACTTTTAGGCTCATGTTCTTTGACATCTTCCTAGTTATTCACTAACAGAATTCAGTCACATTTAGACTGACTAGCTCTTGGGGCTGTGGATACTAAGTGTTACAGGCAGTTTATATTGTCAAAGGGCTTATAATCTAGGTAAGGATAAGTGATATTTGTAATTTTCTTAAAATGATAAGTAATACTGTAAGATAGTCTATGGTAAGTGACAAATGAGGGATATGGTAATAAGTAATGAGAATTGAGAGGATGAAATGGCCAATCTAGGGCCAGGTGTTACGGAAGGTTTCATGGAAGGAATAATGTTTGATCTGGACCTTCCAGGATCAGAATTATTGTGACTGCAGGTGATGCAGATGGATAGAGATAAAATAAGTGGGGGAAGTATTTCAGATGACAAGAACAGCTGGAGCAAAGGCATAAATAAAGGGAAGAGTAAGATGTGTTTGGGGAAAATTATATAGTCCATTTGAGGTGGTTAATGTGGCCAGAATGGGTGAAGGATTGGAAAGGAAGACTAAGGTCAGGTTGTGAATAATACTGAGTGGAGATCCATAGAAAGCTGTGAGTTCACACTGGGTTTTGTTTAAAATAGAACTCTGTAGTTCTGAATTATTTACTTCTTGGTTTAAATATATCCATATTTAAAGAAACATTTTATTTTATTCTTAGAATGCCAGTTAATGAAAACAGAACGACCAAAGCCAAACACATTTATAATCAGATGTCTCCAGTGGACCACTGTTATAGAGAGAACATTTCATGTAGACACTCCAGAGGAAAGGTAAGAAATTCATTTGTTTTCATTTGTGAAAAAGCAACACTCCATCTAATGTATTTGTGTCTGACTTTATGATTTGTAAATATATGTAAATATATTTTTTAAATGCTATAGTCTCTAAATTCTTGTTTCTGGTATAATACATGAATAACAGTGGCTTACAAAATAATACTTAATACATCAGAACCTCTGGGCATACTGGAAGGTATACTTTCAGAGAAACAGAACATTTAAATGTTAAAATATACATTTAAAAAGACATTTTTGGCCTGGCACGGTGGCTCACGCCTGTAATCCCAGCACTCTGGGAGGTCAAGGCGGGTGGATCATGAGGTCAGGAGATTAAGACCATCCTGGCTAACACGGTGAAACCCTGTCTCCACTAAAAAAATATAAAACAAATCAGCTGGGCATGGTGGTGGGCGCCTGTAGCCCCAGCTACTCAGGAGGCAGAGGCAGGAGAATGGCACGAACCCGGGAGATGGAGCTTGCAGTGAGCCGAGATCGCACCGCTGCACTCCAGCCTGGGTGAGAGAGAGAGACTCTGTCTCAAAAAAGAGAGACATTTTTATAGCCAAACTACCTTTTTAAAAAAATTGTATGATTGTATTCATACTTGCAATTCTGAGGCTAGTGATAGCAAAAGATTGCAATTAACATGTCATTCTAAATTAATTGCAAGTGGCTGCCTGGAGCACTAGGTTGCTAAGGATTCTGAGATTGGGTCTAAGGAGCAGGAGGGAGGATTAATTAGCATTGACTGTCATTATTGCTAAAGTGGGTAGTGACAACACTGTAGTAACCAACTCATCAACTTCATCGGGTCCACGTTTTTTTTCCTCCTGATCTATCAGTTTTTACAACTACTTCCCAATTCTATATCCGCTCACTCTGATACTGAGTTAGGTCCAGCCACCACAGTCACAAAACCGTTATCCTGCACATGTTTTATTTGATCCTAATCAGAAGCTTTGTGAAGGTAAATGTTATTAGCCTTATTTGCCAAATGAATACATTAAGTTTTAACAGCCTTGTCTAAAATTTTAATAAAAGCACAATGGTAAAGTATTATTTTAATAACCCTTTTGATCAGTAGAGTAAATGGTAATGTATGATTGATTAAGAAATATAGAAAAGAGTTAGGCAGTGATAATACTTCCTTTTGTGTACTTCCAATCTTATTCTGTGCAGATGTTATTAGGCCTTTAGTATATATACCGTTCTGGGTATGGGTCCCTGAGCTCCACCCCTTCCGCATACCCTCCCCTCCCTGTACACCCTCCCCTCCCAACCATTGATCCTGGGCCTTTTCTCCCTTGATAATTAATACTGAGCTTTCAGTTTGTTGATATGTCCACCCATAATCCATAACCACTAAGTTGGGCTAATTCCTATGTATCTTTTCAGATCTGAACTTAAAATGTTATTTTTCCTACAAAACCTCTGACTCTTATAGACTAGGCAGGTTCCCCTGCTAGGTACTTAGATACTTTTCTTTGTACCTTTTCTATCAAGTATATTATAACTGTAATCCTTGTTTGCCTTTCTCACTAAACTTTAAGATTCTTGATAGCAAAGATCATGGCTTCCTTGCTCATTTAAAAAATCTTTAGCACATAGTCCATGGCCCAACACAGTATTTATTGACTGGCTGGATAAATGGAACTTTTCCCATGTCAATATATATTCTTTGAAAATGTTATTCTTAGTGGATTTTTAACATCTGTTGAAGCACAATTCATTTTGCCATTTATGTTTACAAAGCTGGATTTCTGTCAGATCTTAAGACTCTAAAGTCCTCTGCTATTCCTGTAATAATATACTATTTTGAACTGTCAGTTTTCATTTGCATTTATAACTATAAGAAAAAACAGTATTAGTACAAATGAAAAACAGCATACTTATCTTTGCCATTAGTTTGTGCATTTCTATATACCTCTAGAATCTGGTGTTTGGTCATTCTATATGACTCTAGATATCATTGAAGACTTAGAGAGGGTTAGTGTGAGTTAGAAAAAACTCTCTGTTTTTAGTATTCTGCCCAGTCTAAAATTTTTACCTGTCGTAAACTAAATGTATATCTCTTACCTATCTTACATTTATTTCAGTACATGATATAAGGTTGGACTGTATTTTTTTCTCAATGGCAAGCCCATCGTCTCATCTCCATTCATTAGATAATCCATTTTTTTCTCACCGATTGTGGATAACACATATACATATTTGGGCTTTTAGGATTTAGTCTTTTTTTCCCCTTTGACCTTTCTGTATTCTAGCATTAACACCACATGGCTTTAATTAGATAAACTTTATAAAATTTTTAACTGTTAATATAGCAACATATCCCTTAATTTTTTTTTTAATAAAAATGATCTTAGCTACATTAGTGCATTCTTTTAAAAAATTATGGTAAAAAATTACATAATGTGAAATCCTCTTCCATTTTGAAGGGTATAATAGAGTATTGTTAACTATGTGCATATTATTGTACAGCAGATCTCTAGAACGTTTTCATCTGGCATGACTGAACCTCTGTTCCCATTGAACAACAGCTCTCCATTCCCCTATCCCCAGCCCCTGGAAACGACCGTTCTACTGTCTGCTTCTGTGAATTCGACACTTTAGACACGTCACATAGTGGAATCATACAATGTTTGTCCTGTTACTGTCTTATTTCACTTAGTATAATGTCTTCAACGTTAATCCATGTTGCAGCATAGTAGAGGATATTCTTCTTTTTTAAGGCTGAATAATATTCCACTGTATGTATGTAACACATTTGCCTTCTTTCTTTTTTTGAGACAGGGTCTTGCTCTGTCACCCAGGCTGGAGTGCAGTGGTGTGATCATGGCTTATTGCAGCCTGGAACTTGGGGCCAAGGGATCCTCCCAGCTTAGCCTCCCCAGTAGCTGAGACTATAGCTGCACATGCAACTAATTAAAAAAAAAATTTTTTTTTTTTTGTAGAGACAAGGTTTCTCTATGTTGCCAGGGCTTGTCTGGAACCCCCGGCCTCAAGCAATCCTCCTCCCTCGGCTGGAATTACAGGCATGAGCCACACTCCTGGCCGATACATTTTCTTTCTGCATTCATCTGCTGATGAGTATTTAGGTTGTTTCCACCTCTTGTCTATTGTGAATAATGCAACAATGAGCATGAGAGGGCAGATATTTATTTAAGTTCCTCATTTGACTTTGTTCGAATAAATATCCAGAAATGTGATTGCTGGTTCATATGGTAGTTCTACTTTTAATTTTTTGAAGAATCTCCATACTGTTTTCTATAGCATCTACATTATTTTACATTCCCAATAATGGTGTACAAGGTTTTAATTTCTCCACATCCTTGCTGATACTTATGTATTTATTTTTTATGTTGTTGTTTTTTTTAAAAATAACAGCCATCCTAGCAGGTGTAAGGTGATATTTCATCGTGGTTTTGATTTGAACTTCCCTAATAATTCATAATGCTAAGCATTTTTCAAATACCTGTGTATCATTTGTATGTCTTCTTTGAAGAAATGTCTATTCAAGTCTTTTGCCAAATTTTTACTTGTGTTTCTTTTTTTTGTTGTCGCTATTGAGTTGTAGGAGTTCCTTATACATTTTGAATATTAAGTCCTTATGAGACATATGGTTTGTAAATATATTCTCTCATTCTGTAGTTTGCTGTTTTGTTCTCTTGTTTGCTGTGCAGAAGCTTTTTATTTTGATGTAGTTCTACTCATCTCTTATTGCTTTTGTCAGCATCAAGAAATCATTTCTAAGGACCAAGTTATGAAACTTTTCTCCTGTGGTTTTTTCCTAGGAGTTTGTAATTTCATGTCTTATATTTATTCTTCGATCCATTTTGAGTTCGTTTTGTGTGTGTAAAATAAGGCTCCACTTTTATTCTTTTGCGTGTTGATACCCAGTTTTCCCAGCACCATTATATTTCCACATTGTGTTAGTCATGGCACTAACACAATTCAAAGATTATTTGACCATATATGGTTTTATTACCTGGGCTGTCTGTTCTGTTCCATTAGTCTGTATGTCTTTATGCCAGTACCAAATTGTTTTAATTACTGAAGCTTTAGAATGCATTTTGAAGTCAGGAAGTATGAAGCCCTCAGCTTTTTGCTTTCTCAAGATTTTTTCAGCTATTTGGGATTATTTATGGTTTCCATATGAATTTTAGGATTGTTTTTTCTGTTTCTGCAAAAATGCTTTAGGATTTTGAAAAGGATTGCATTGAATATGTAGCTTACTTTGCGGTATTGACACCTTAACAATATTAAACCTTCCAGTGCATGAACATGGGATGTCTTTCCATTTATTTGTGTCTCCTTTCATTTCTTTCAGCAGTGTTTTGTAGTTTTCAGGGTACAAATCTTTCACCTTCTTGGTTAACTTTATTCCTAAAGTACTTTATTCTTTTTGATGCTTTTGTAAATGGTATTTGCCTTAGTCCCTTTGGGCTGCTACAACAAAATATTGTAAACCGAGTAGCTTATAAACCATAGAAATTTATTTCTGACAGTTCTGGAGGCCAGGTGTTTAAGTTCAAGATGTTGGCAAATTCACTGTCTATAGAGGGCCCTCTTCACGGTTCATAGAAGGTATCTTTTCCCTATATTGTCATCTAGTAAAAGTGCCAAAGGAACTCTCTGAGGACTTTTCTATAAATGCTCTATTTTAATTTATGAGTTCTATCATGACCTCACAAAGGCCCACTTCCTAATACCATCACCTTTGGGGTTAAGTAACCCAAAACATTTATTCTTTTGTAGATCTAGTATCTGCAGACAATAATAATTTTATCTCTTCATTTCTGATAGTTTTATGTATTATTTCTCCGTGTTTTTAAGCAATGTTTAGTAATTTTGAGGATAGCACATATACTTTTTTTCCTTATTTTATTGGATACACTTCACTTACTTACTGTTAAATATGATTTGTATATGTACTTTATTACGCTGCACATGACCATCCACAATATAGACAAAGATGATTTTTCTTTCTTACAGCTAACTACTTTCACTGTCACAACCATGGCCATTACACTCACACTCAAACATACAGAGACACATGTACATGCGCACACATATACCTCGCCCCCAACCATGTTCCAGATACGTTGAACTCCTTGTTGTTTCTCAAGTACTAATGCTATATTGTGCTCTTACATTACCTGTAGCTCTTCCCTTCTTGCCCTTTTGCCCCTACTGCTAGGAACACCTCATATCCTTTGCTTGTCTCTTGCTCATTCTGGTCAGTACCAATTCATTTTGCACATCTACATTCAAGAATTACCTTTTTCTTTGGGTCCCCATCACAAACTATTATTGTTAGAACACCACTGTACTCAGTGTATAGTTGTATCATTTTATCCGTAACATTTTATTATACTTCCTCATAATACCAAGGCCCCTCCCCATCAGACTGTAAGTTCTTCCTAAGCCATTCCTTATTTAAACTTTAGGAGCACATATGTATTAGACATTTAATTAAATATTTATTAGTAAGTGAATAATCAGTTGGTGAAAATTATTTGATTTTTGTGTAAGTAGTATATGTACTTTTAAAATATTAATGTACTTCTTTCATAGAGGTCTCCATTATGTTTTCAAATTAATTACATTTTAAATGTTACTTAGGAATTAGAAGATTGAATGCCTTCTTTCAGTTAGTCAGGTACTTTGGCCTGATACTCTTTTGCAGGAATTACCCCCCATACCCCTCCACCCTCACCAAATGGTGTAGGGTTATAGTTTAAGTATCATGAATTATGATGAATTAGGTAATTTGGGTCAGTAGTCCAGCTAACTACCACGAGTAAAGCTGGAAAAGACTTTAGTTTTTGTTTTTTAAAAAGGCACCAGAGAGCTGATAAGGCTAAGATTTATGGGGCCAAAACTTTATTGAGGAAAGAAACCCAGAGAGTGAACCTACTTTTCCCTTTGGGTTACCTGCTAATTCTTGAAGTAGTATTGGAGATGGAGACATTTTGAGTAGCTCCCAGAGCTAGGAGTGATATTTTGGAATCTAGGATCTACCAAAGAGGAGACATGGTAAACCACTACTTTTTGGTATTGGTAGCTTAAAGGATTGTGCCCTATAAGAAAGAGTAAACTGGAAATAGATTTGCTTTGAGAGGATTGACGTATAACTATAAATTATTTCAGTCCTGAAATTGAGTGAAGGTGATTCGACTTTGCTAGTTTTCCAGGAGCTTGCTAAAAGCAAATGTAAATTCTCTCTAACAGAATATTGTATCTTCCTAGACCTCACATTACCTCAATTTTCATGTGCTACGTCCAGGACTTGTTAAAAAATGAGTACACAAAAATTCAACACAATGTGGCCAAAATAACAGGAAAAAACAGACAATAGAATTATATTCATAGGAATATATGATAGGAACTCTAGATAAAAGAACTATGCATTAATTAGTATGTTCAAGTATATTAAGATCGGGTGATTCTGTAGAGGGAAAGTATAAAAAAGAAACAAATGGATAATAGCTTTGATTTGTAATCAAGGTAAAATTAAAAAGAAAGAACCCCATAGAAATTCTAAAATTGAAAACAAAACATTTGGAATTGTGAGTTCTAGCAGACGTCTTTAATGGCAAACTAGACCTCACATTAGAGACAATTAGTGAACTCAAAAATACATCAGAGCAGAACGTTTATAATGAAACATGCAAAGATAAGAGGATAGAAAATAAAAGTAAGAATAGAATGTAAGATAAAAACAATGTAGTGAGAATGTCTTACATATATAATTGGAGCCTCAGAAGGAGAGGAGAGAATAGAGCAAAAGTATTTGAAAATATGATTGAAATTTTAAAAAAATGGCTAAAGATGTCAAACC
Organism: Rhinopithecus bieti; assembly: GCF_001698545.2. Classification (NCBI taxonomy): domain Eukaryota; kingdom Metazoa; phylum Chordata; class Mammalia; order Primates; family Cercopithecidae; genus Rhinopithecus; species Rhinopithecus bieti. The sequence goes on along the minus strand of NW_016804791.1, from coordinate 1,144 downwards.
ATAGTTTCAAAAGTCCTATAAATCTCAAGTAGGAAAATATGAAGCAAATTCCTAATCTCATTAGACTATTCAAAACAAAGACAGTGTAAAATCCCCAATATAGATAGAGAAAAAATGTACTTTGCTTTCAGAGCAGCAACACCTAGACCAAAAGGTAATGTATCAATATGTGGGATGGAACAATAATGAAATATAATGGAATGATGTTCCCAAATAATGGAATGATAATGGAATATTTCTGAAGATGATGAAATGATATCCCCAAAATTCTGAAAGAAAATGAGTGCTAAGAAACAACTTTTTTTCATGAATAAAAGTCAAAAGAAAATATTTTCAGTAAACAGTTGATAGAGGCTGGGCATTGTGTCTCATGCCTATAATCCCAACACCTTGGAGGCTGAGGCAGGAAGATCACTTGAGCCCAGGAGCTCAAGACCAGCCTGGGCAACATAGTGAGATTCTGTCTCTACTCCCCTCACCCCCCCCGCCGCCAAAGTTTGATAGGATTTCTCACTTCCCCTCACTCCCCCCACCGCCAGAATTTGATAGGATTTCTCACTAGCACACCTGAAATAACTAACCTAGTATTTTTTTAAAAATTATTATTATTATACTTTAAGTTCTAGGGTACTTGTGCACAATGTGCAGGTTTGTTACATATGTATACATGTGCCATATTGGTATGCTGCACCCATTAACTCGTCATTTACATTAGGTATATCTCCGAATGTTATCCCTTCCCCTTCCCGCCTCCCCACAGTAGGCCCGAGTGTGTGATGTTCCTCCTCCTGTGTCCAAGTGATCTCATTGTTCAATTCCCACCTGTGAGTGAGAACGTGCGGTGTTTGGTTTTCTGTTCTTGTGATAGTTTGCTGAGAATGATGGTTTCCAGCTGCATCCATGTCCCTACAAAGGACACTAATTCATCCTTTTTTATGGCTGCATAGTATTCCATGGTGTATATGTGTCACATTTGCTTAATCCAGTCTGTCACTGATGGATATTTGGGTTAATTCCAAGTCTTTGTTATTGTAAATAGTGCTGCAATAAACATACATGTGCGTGTGTCTTTATAGCAGCATGATTTATAATCCTTTGGGTATATACCGAGTAATGGGATGCCTGGGTCAAATGGTATTTCTAG
>NW_016804790.1:0-747 GCF_001698545.2 Rhinopithecus bieti | reverse complement strand
CCTTTCCCTCCTCCTCACCCTCATGCCTGCCCCTCAACCCAGGCAGGGCGCAGGTGTCCAACCCAGCCAGGACCCCCTCCTCGAACCCAGGTGTTCCGGCTCCCAGACCCCAATTGAGCTGGGGGCGCCCACCCGCCGGGGGACCCCGCCCTGCATCCCCCATTCATCCGCGTCCAGCCGCGGGAGTTTCTAAATGGGAAGAGGGCGGAGCTCCCGGGAGGCGGACCAGGGCGGGGCGAGCTGGATCAGGCCCTCTTGGGGTCTCCCAGAGACCCAGGGCGCGGAACTGACAGGCATTTCAGAGCGTTAGAGGCTGCGGATGAGCTCACTTGGAGGACTCCAGGCCAGAGACAGGGGTTCTCTAGGCTGGGGCGAAGAGTCGAGCGCGAAGGGGGCTCTGGGCCAGGGTGACAGGAGGAGTGCTTCCGAGGAAGAAGTTGACGGGGAGGCCCGTGCCACGGCAAATCTCGTGAACCTTGGGGGACACAAGCTCAGGATGCGGGTCCCCGCCCTCTTCGTTCTGCTCTTCTGCTTCAGAGGGAGCGCAGGTACCGCACGAGGGGAGCGGATGAATATGGGGTGCGTGTGGGGGGATTGCTTGCGGGCTGCCCCTTCACTAGGGAGAAGAGAGTTGGGGGCTGGGACCCCTGGGTCCTGAATGAAGGGGCTCTTGAAGGTGCTAAGCTCAGCCCTGCTGCCCCCAACTTTCCTAGGCCCGTCGCCCCATTTCCTGCAACAGCCAGAGGA
>NW_016804789.1:0-898 GCF_001698545.2 Rhinopithecus bieti | reverse complement strand
GGTGGGGCGGGGGGTGGCTCTGTCCTGGGAGCCCTTGCCAGATGGTGTCCCTAGGGGCCAGAGCATGAAGCTGTCCCTTGCTGGGGCCTTTAATTAGCACAAACCTTCCACCCTTCACCTTGTCTGTTTTCCTTCTCTGAGTGCTCTTGGGACCTTGGGCTCTCCATCTTTCCATGTACGTCGCCCCAGAGAGCCAGGAAGGGGAAGCGGCATCAAGTGCCTGAAAAAACAATCCCACTACTTGAGTTCCTCCCCAAGACTCAGGAGTTCCGGCCCCATGCCATCCTATTTCAAAATCCAGGCACTAGATATGCCACATAGAAGCCAGGAGTGTAGGCCCCCAGATCCCTCCCCTCTCAGACCCTGGGGTCTCAGTCCCTTCTCTCCAAGGATTCAGGAATTTGGGCCTCTGATCCTCCTGGCCACCCTACCTGCCCCTGCATCACCCCCCTCAGCCAGCCCCATACACACACACACACACACACACACACACACACACACACACGACTTAGGACAGATGTTCACCGTCTGATTTCCAAATCCCCCTGGGCCCATGTGGGGGTGGGGAGAGATTGGCAGTTAAATCCACGACTCTAAGACTTAAGACCAGATATTCTGACCCCTGTCACCCTCTTCCAAGTGCACCATGCTGCAGGCAGGAGACCTAGGAGTTGAGTCTCCAGCCTCTCAAGGAACCAGGAGATCAGGCCATCAGCGTCTCAGCCAGCAAAGGCCTGAACCACCAGTCCCTTACAATCCTGTAAGTCCAACCCCTACTCCCAACCCCACCCCGCCATTTAGGGACACAGAATCTGAGCCTAAGAACAGCCTAGAATCTGAATGTGGACCCCCCAGTTCTTACAGGTCCAGGAATGTCAGATCAGGGTTCCAGCCCCCC
>NW_016804788.1:1040747-1067827 GCF_001698545.2 Rhinopithecus bieti | reverse complement strand
AAGATTTTGAGAGATTATTTTGTCTCAGCCTCCCCAGTAGCTGGGACTACAGGTATGTGCCACTGTGTCTGGCTAATTTTTCTTTTTTTGAGTTGGAGTCTCACTCTGTCTCCCAGGCTGGAGTGAGTGGCGCTATCTTGGCTCACTGCAAGCTTCACCCCTGGGTTCCTGCCATTCTCCTGCCTCAGCCTCCCGAGTAGCTGCAGGCACCGCCACCGCGCCTGGCTAGGTTTTTTGTATTTTTAGTAGAGACGGGATTTCACCATGTTAGCCAGGATAGTCTAGGTCTCCTGACCTTGTGATCCGCCCTCCTCGGCCTCCCAAAGTGCTGGGATTACAGGTGTGAGCCACCGCACCCAGCCTTTTTTTCTGTATTTTTTAGTGGAGACAGGATTTCACCATGCTGGCCAGACTGGTCTCGATCTCCTCACCTCAGGTGATCTGCCTGCCTCGGCCTCTCAAAGTGCTGGGATTACAGGCATGAGCCACCGCACCTGGCCTGGTTGTTTATTTGAAATAAATTTGTTTCCTGGTGAAACTATTGTCATCTATTTCATTGAACACATTAATCACAGTTAATTAAAAATGCATATTAATTAACGTATCGATTTCTATTTACTTTTTTCTTGATTTTTAATAATTTTTATGGAATGCAAATATTGGGTATAAAAAATGTAAGAGCCATTGGATGACAGCTTCCGCTAGAAAGGATTTCATTTTCTTCTGGCAGGCAGTTATAGGAATGGTAGATCACTTTGATCCAATCAGGGACTGAGTTGATTTGAGGCTGTTTTGGTCTTTGTGAGATCTGCTCTATTTTCATTTTGCCTTTATTCCTGGGGCACAGCCTGGGAGGTTTAGCAGGGCTGGCCTTCCCTAGCTGGCCTTTAACTCCAGTTTGTTTTTCAACACAACAGGGCTGCTGAAACTTTTTATTTTTGAGTCTTTGGTTATTGCTTTCTGCTTAGCTTTTCAGTCTAGACGAGTATTAGACTAAATCCTGTACAAGTCTTCTGTTCTTCAACATCTCCCTCTAAACCGTGGCTGTCTTGATAACTCTGACCTCCAGTCTTGTTTCCCCAGCTCTGTGAGACTACTGCCAACCCTTCACAGTGTTTTTCTGCCTGGTTTTCAGCCTCTAATTCAAGACGTCTAATTGACACACATTTCAGACGAAAAGGCACAAAGAAAGATTATTTTGCCATCATATATTTTTTTTCTTGCCTTTGGCCACTGAATCCGTTGGTTACTCTCCAGGGTCTTCCAGCAGCATCTAAACAATTACCCTGATTTTATAGTGTTCCTACCAGGAAGGGTTGGTCTCATATGAGCAATACTGTAACAGAAGCAGAAATTATTTTGTTTTGATTTCATGGATATTTCTCTTCTATTGTTTTGAAACTTTTTTGTCCTTATGGTTCATGTTAAAGATTTTCTTATATGTGGTAATCATTAAAGAAAAAATTATTCAGGACACTAGTTAAAGATGGTAAGTTCGGACTCTATTTCAAAGGGTATCATGGCAAAGCATGGTGACTCACGCCTGTAATCCCAGCACTTTGGGAGGCTGAGGCAGACAGATCACCTGAGGTCAGGAGTTCAAGACCAGCCTGGCCAACATGGTGAAACCTCGTCTCTACTAAAAGGACAAATATTAGCTGGGCATGGTGGCGCTCGCCTGTAATCTCAGCTACTTGGGAGGCTGAGGCAGGAGAATCACTTGACCCTGGGAGGTGCAGTTTGCGGTGAGCCGAGATTGCGCCACTGCACTCCAGCCTGGGTGACAAAGCAAGACTCTGTTTCAAAAAAAAAAAAAAAGAAATTAACTTAATTTGTCTCATAGACATTCTTTTAAATATAGACTTCCAAACTCAGACTCTCCTTATGGGAGTAGGACATTCTTATTTTAAGTAGAAGAATCTCAATTCAAATGACATGAGCATAGAGAGGGGAATTTACTAGCACACCTCATTAGGAACTGAGGGATGCAGCTGTATTTAGGAACTCCTGGATCTGGTACCACAAACAGGTGAGTGAGACTGGCCTTTCCTCTCAGTTCCTCTTTCCTCTGGATTATATTTTTTAGGCAAGGTTTCCCCATGTGGTTTCTAAAATAATAACCACGGGCAGTGTGAGTTTACATTACACCAAAATTAACCACAGGAGAAAAAGAACATTTCTTCCAGAGAACTCCAGAAGAGTTCTGGAGTCGTCTCCAGATGGCAGGGCTGGGGCCACTTGCCAGCTCTGGAACTGGTGGTTATGCCCCAGAAAGTGTCATGTGCTCCCTTCTGGGATCAGGGAGAGGTTTAGCCCCACTGAACCGTGGAAGCTGAGGGTGGGAAAAGACTGCTTCCTACTTTTTAAACATACACTACACTTCTGTAATGCATATTCAACGTTTTCCTCCCCAAACCTTCCTGAGGCTTCAGGCTCCTGTGCGCTCCTTACCGATTTCCGCCTCCAAATAGTGACTACTTTGCCTTCTCTTGGTCTCTCTGGATATTGTTGGTAACTGGTTGTTAGTTTGAGAGAAATTCCCCACCCCGTTTCTCTGCTCCCTAGGAGTCTGTGAGCCACTCCTCTCCCTCTGAGAGCTGAAAGCGCAGTCAATTCTAGTGCAGTCCCGTTCTCACACATTCTCACACATCTGTCATCTGCTTCCTTCCTCAAATGCTCTCCTAGCTCCTGTCCATTTACTTCTGAGAATTCTCTCTTTTCCTTTCTTCATTTCACGTTTGATTAAAAAGCACCCACAACACAATCGTGGCTGATAGGTTTCAGAGTACATAGTCTGAAATACTTATATTAAGGGAAAGTGAAGTCATAGTTTTGAAATATTCGACATAATAGAGTTATTCTTTAAGGTTTACAAGTCCTCTTAAAATCTTCCATTCTTCCTTCCTCCAAGGCATTTTCTAATTTGATAGTTATTAATTGATTATTGCATTATGGACTTTCATGGTAAATTTTCCTTTACTTTTGTTGAATTGTGGGTATTTCAAATGTATTGCAAAATTGTTGCAGCTGTGTTATAGGCTCAAAGTTCATGGACTGAACTGTAAAACTACTAATGGTTTATAATAATTCGTCTCTGCAAAGATAAAAATAAAAACTAAAAAAATTTATTTATGCGTGACCAACATGGTGAAACCCCATCTCTACTAAAATACAAAAATTAGCTGGGCATGGTGGCAGGCGCCTGTACTCCCAGCTGAGGCATGAAAATCGCTTGAACCTGGGAGGTGGAGGTTGCAGTGAGCTGAGATCGCGCCACTGCACCCCAGCCTGGGCAACAGAGTGAGACTTTGTCTCCAAAAAAAATTATTTATTAAGACTCTCATAAAAGCCCTGTGTTATGTCCTGGGCTGGGGGCTGTAGACTTGAATGTCAGGCGTGGGTGGGGAGAGGGTCAGATTATAAAAATGAACAGGATCTTGTCCTTGCCCTTTGGGAATGTATCATCCAGTAGAGAAATGAAAGTTTCAGATTCGCACTCAGAAAAGGCCTGTGGAGCTGGAATAAAACCTGCATCTCAGGCCCCTGTGCTCCAAACTCCTCACTGTGTCCTGTGTGATCATTAATAGCAAAAGTGTTGCTAAACATCAATCTAAGTTCAGAGGCTGCATTTGTGGTTTGAAAGCCTGATGTGTTTGTACTTCTTTGCGTTTGTACAAGAAACTATGACTCTTAGTGTTGCTTCTAGAATTTCCATCTTTGAAGCCATGGTGTATGCCCAATGTCTCATTACTCTGTAAACCAAAAAGGCCCCTAGATGCTTTACAAAGGGGATGGTGAATTTTTCACGTGGGAGGAGTGTTCTCTTGCTCTCTGGGCTTCACTTCTCTGCCTGGGGCAGATGCATTCCCCTCTGTGCTCTGCAATTGATCATTTCCTTTTCCTTCTGGTTGCATCTTCCACATTCTCCCCTTGCTCTGAAAAGCCTTCACTCAAATTAATTTCAGGAGCGTGCAGGCAAGAACAAGCCTTAGCTCAAATGCCCATGAGTCTAAAATACTTCTCATTTTATTCTCCTTTGACTTGTGCTGTGGAAAAATTCCAAAAGTTGATGATGTCAACAAAGATCTTGACCAACAGAAACACATAGGAGGGTGGTGGTGGGGAAATTAGGGAGAATGGAATTACCAAACAAGTGGGGCCGGCAGAGGCTGAGACTGCAGAGGCTGGGTCGTCCTCCACCGCCTGCAGGGCCACAGTAACGCGGGCACGCAGGTTTTCTGGAAATTTCAGGGGGTAGCACGTGGATAGCAGTGGAGGCACCATGTGGAGGCGCCATGTCATTCTCAGTTAGTGTTAGGCCTGTGCTTATTGATTGGTGGGTTGTAACAAAATTAATTAGTTGCTGAGGCATGGGGTTGTCAAATCCTGTTAAATGATTTTATATCCAGTGTACAGAGATCTAAATCTACTCATTGGATTCAAGATGTAATACTGTAATTAATTACTAATATTAAATTAAGGCTTTATGCCATAGTATGGATGGCCATACATTTTTTAAAGTTTTTAATTTTTTTCCAGTAGAATGTCTAGAAATGTCTACAGCTTTTTTGATGTACATTTATGTCTTTATGTCAGGATTTGAAAAGTTGATTTATTTTATAAAACATGAAATTTAAAAATTGTGTAACTAATTGTGCCCTTGAGTAGGTTTTTGAGGAACACAGACTATTTTCAACCCACCCGAGAATGAGTATTCTAAGACAGTAATAGGCCAGGTGCGGTGGCTCACGCATATAATCCTAACATTTTGGGAGGCGGAGGCATGCGGATCGCTTGAGTTCAGGAATTCAGGACCAGCCTGGGCAACATGGCAAAACCCTGTCTCTGCTAAAAATATAAAAATTAGCCAGGCGTGGTGGCATAGGTCTGTAATCCCAGCTACTCAGGAGGCTGTGGTACGAGTATCGCTTGAACCTGGGAGGCAGACGTTGCAGTGAGCACAGATGACACCAAGTGAGGCCTTCAGAGGCTCTCAGTCCAGCCACACAGGAGGGGTCTGCAGCCCAGGAGCATCGTGGTGTCCTGGTTCCTACCTGGGGAGTGGGCAGTGTAACATAAGGACAAGAAGGAAGATGCAGGGCTCTCTTTTTCTGTGTCTACTATCTTCATCAGGGCCTGACCATCCTTCCTTTGAACTACTGAAAATGCCCCTTCAGGCCGGGTGTGGTGGCTCACACCTGTAATCCCAGCACTTTGGGAGGCCGAGGCAGGTGGATCACCTGAAGTCAGGAGTTCAAGACCAGCCTGGCCAACATGGCAAAACCCCGTCTCTACTAAAAATACAAAAATTAGCGGGGCATGGTGGTGGGCACCACCTGTTCCTTTTTATAATCTGACTCTCTCCCCACCCACTCCTGACCTTCAACTCTACAGTCCCAGCTACTCAGGAGGTTGAGGCAGGGGAATCGCTTGAACCTGGGAGGTGGAGGTTGCAGTGAGCCGGGATCGTGCCACTGCACTCCAGCCTGGGCAACAAGAATGAAACTCCATCTAAAAAAAAATAATAATAATAAAAAATAATAAATAAAGAAAAGCCTCTTCACTATCAGGCCATTACTTGTTGCTCCTGATTGTAATTCCACCTGTTCAAGGAATTGCCTTTCTAAATGGCAGGTGTGATGTGGTGGCCACAGGGACCGTTCTGCAGGCACTGCCGTCACTACAGCGATTGATCACTGATTGGCTGACATTGTACATCCTTTCTTCTGTGCCACGTTGATGTTTGTCTCTTTTATTTTATTTTATTTATTTATTTATTTATTTATTTATTTATTTTGAGACGGAGTTTTGCCCTGTCACCAGGCTAGAGTGCAGTGGTGCAATCTCGGCTCACTGCAGCCTCCACTCCCGAGTTCAAGCAATTCTCCTGCCTCAGCCTCCCGAGCAGCTGGGACTACAGGCGCCTGCTACCACACCCAGCTAATTTTTGTATTTTTAGTAGAGACGAGGTTTCACCATGTTGGCCAGGATGGTCTCGATCTCCTGACCTCGTGATCCGCCCGCCTCAGCTTCCCAAAGTGCTGGGATTACAGGCGTGAGCCACCGCGCCCAGCCCATGTGCATCTCTTTTAAACTGAAAGCTCCTTTGATGAGGAGAGCGATCTGATTGCACCAATCCCTTGCTTTGAAAGCTTTAAGGGACCATCTGCTTAGGGATTAAGGGCACGTGTGCCTGTGTGGCATTCCAGACCTCTCCTAACGTCTACAGACACCTTCTCTTAGCCTCACATCTCACCTTCCCAAACCTCACCCCCAGGCTGAGCTGTGTTAGGCACCGGGCCACATTTAGCACATGTGGCCTTCTTTACCCCTCGCAGTCATTGCTAAGTGGGGCTTTCTGTTTGCAATGCATTCTCCACCCTCCCCAACATAATGCTCTTCTTCAGTCTTTGGAACCCAAAACCGCCTTTGTGATGCTTTTTTTTTGTTTTTTGACCACTGATCTCCCAGAAAAGCCTCTTGCTTCCTGGTGTTTCCCTATGCTCTGGTGGAAGTTTATCACTATTCTATTTCTCATTACAATGTAGGCACTGGGTGTGCTTATATTTTCAGTTCTTCAGGAGGACCATTAAGGTAAGAAACATGTCTTCACCTGGAGATGTCATAGAGCAGAGAATTCAACACATGTTGATTCTACCTTCATAATTTGTGAATGTTACAATCTTGTACAAAACCTCGAATAGTTTCAGTTTCCTTATTCAAGTTGTGTGGTCTCAAATTAGAGTTTAACATAACTACCTCATTTGACCCACAAGAAGAGCTTGAAAATATTAATGGGATGAATGAATGAGAACATGGTGATGAATAGATTTGTGGGGAGGGATTTGCATCATGTACCTTTTGAGAGGCCATGGAGATACAGTTAGTGGCTCATAGGACCAAGTGGAATTGTGAGTTCCCATGCTTCCCTCTGCACTGCTTCCAGACCTCCAGGAACCAGAGATGTCGCCTGCAATGCTAGTTGCAACTCTTTAGGTGCAGGTGCAGAAAACCCAACTCAGACTTGCTAAGGGGAAGAAAACAATAAGTGCTAGAACTCAGAGGTCCTTGCGGTGGAAACAGTCAAGCCCCAGTGCTCGAACAATTCCCGAGAACCTTCTTTGTCCTTCCTTCTATTTCAGCTCTATGTCTCTGGATATGTGCTTCCTTCTCGGGTTCCATGTAGAGTCCCTGGCAGCTCACGGCTTTAAAGCTTGCATGTTCAGAAAAGGGAGCGTCTCTTTTCCGGCATCTCCAGGAATCCCAGGAATGAGTCTTATTGGCCTAATTATGGTCAACTGGCTGTCCCTGAATGGCCACTGTGTCTGGGGGAAAGTAGGCGTATTGGTCAAGCTTGGAACATGGGACCATCCCTGGATACTGAGGGGTGAGTGGGGCCATACTCCTTAAGCCACAGAAAGGAAGACTTGGGTAGGAGAATGTGACAGTTAATCTTACGTGTCAACTCAACTGGGCTAAGGGATGCCCAGATAGCTGGCAAACCATTGCTTCTGAGTGTGTCTGTGAGGGTATTTCCAGAAGACAGTAGCATTCGAATCAGTAGACAGAGTGAGGAAGGCCCACCCTCACCAGCGTGGGCCTCATCCAATCTGCTGAGAGTTTAAAAGTAGAAGGGAGAATTTACTCTCTCTATCTGACCTGGGACATCCATCTTCTCCTGCCCTTGGATGTTGGAGCTCCTGATTTCTGGACCTTCAGACTCTGGAACTCACAGCCATGGCTCCCCTATGCCTCAGGCCTTTGGACTTGGACTGAATTACACCACTGGTTCTCCTGGGTCTCCAGCTTACAGCTGGCAGATCATGGGACTTCACAGCCTCCAGAATCATATGAGCCAGTTCTCGTAATAAATTGCCTCCTCTATATCTATATGGGCTCTTTTTCTCTGGAGAACTCTAATAGAGGGAGGCATGTTACAAAAGGAATAATCACAAAAGGCAGTAAGTCAGGGGTGCAAAGGAGAGTAGTAGATGTCAACTTGCAAAGCAGAAGCAAGCATGTGAAGGGTGGCTATAGAAATGGTTGTGAAGCCAGGCATGGTGGCTCAGGCTTATCATCCCAGCACTTTGGGAGGCCATCACAGGTGGATCCCTTGAGGTCAGGAGTTCGTGACCAACCTGGCCAGCATGGTGAAACCCCGCCTCTACTAAAAATACAAAAATTAGCCAGGTGTGGTGGTGGGCACCTGTAATCCAACCTCGTCAGGAGGCTGAGGCAGGAGAATCGCTTGAACCCACAAGACGGGGGTTGCAGTGAGCCGAGATCGTGCCATTGCACTCCAGCCTGGGTGACAAGAGTGAGACTCCATCTCAAAAATAAAAAAAGAAATAGTTACAAACAGATGTGGAAATAAGGTAGAAAGAGAAAACATGATGTTCCGCAACCATTACCATGGTAAATTTCAATTGCCCCAAAACAAAAGACAAAAACCAAAAAAGCAGCTATGGTACTACTTAAGCATTTTAGCTAGAAATACACTTTGCATGAACAATCAGAATCAGCAAGAATGTTAGTCTTAAGGGGGCACTTTTGGAGTGGGAGGGATGTGGTCCCGAAGGAAAAAGAAAGGATGACCATTCTGATTAAATGCCCTGCTGCTGCTGCTGTTGGGCATGCGTTATTACTGCAACCTTGAGCATCTTCCATCAGTGAGCTCCACGACCTGCCTTGTGTATCAACGGTAACCTCTTTGTTTGAAATCGTAACACATGTTGCCCTGGACGGTGATAATAATGGAGTTTAAATTGGTGGATACAGATGCTATAAGTTTCACTAGGTTGTTATCCTTGTGTGGAAATTTGAAGAATCCATTAAAGACACATTTCAGGGTCTGTGCAGGAAGGTGGAGAAGACTGCAGATGCTCTGATTTATGTTGGCTCTCACACCAGCTTCTCCCCACTTCAATCCATCTTTTGTACTGCTGAGAGAGAGCCGTCTTTCTCAAACCCCAATATGATCACGTTTCTTTCCTGCTTAAAATCTCCTGATGGCTCTCAATTGCCATTAGACTTAGGTAAAGTCCAGAATCCTGAGTGAGACTGTCAAAGCTTTTTTTTTTTTTTTTTTTCTCTGCGCCCTCCACTCCAGCTGCTGCTACAGACACAAAGCCACTTTCTGTTTCCCACAACGCCCAGCTCCTGTGGGCTTCTGAGCTTTGCTTGGGCTATTCCTCCAGCCTGGAAGTTCCTTCCTCATCTTTTCTCTCTATGGCTGACCCTAGGCCACTAGGAGACCCTCACTCCATTAAGCCTCCTAGGACAGCCATGGCAGAATTCATTCATTCCCCACTCCTGCTGCGAGCATCACCAGACTTACCCTGAAGGAGTTGGTCACCTCCCTGGCAAATGCAAGCCCTTTACAGTATCGTTTTTTCAGTCTTTTGCCTGTATAATAACTAGCACCTACTAGGAACTCAGTGTACATTGTGGAATCAATAAACTTCAACAAGATTAACAATGCAAAATACTTTATAGGACGGTCGCGGTGGCTCACACCTGTAATCCCAGCACTTTGGGAGTCCAAGGCAGGTGGATCACCCGAGGTCAGGGGTTCAAGACCAACCTGATCAATATGCTGCCTCTACTAAAAATACAAAAATTAGCCGGGCATGGTGGTGTGTGCCTGTAGTCCCAGCCACTTGGGTGGCTGAGACAGGAGAATCTCTTGAACCTGGGAGTCAGAGGTTGCAGTGAGCCGAGATCGTGCTACTGTACTACAGTTTGGATAACAGAGCAAGACTCCGTTTCAGAAAACAAACAAACAAAAAGTAACAACAACAAAAACCCCAAATACTTTACAAATTGTCTGCATTTCAAATGGCTGTTTCAAAACTGTTAGGAACATGAAACTAGTTTCTATAGAAACATGCATGTGTGGGGTTTAGAGCCTGAGGTTCACCCATCAAAGCCAGATTCATTTAAGGAAGGACAGAGCTACTGAGTATCCACTCATGTGCAGCGCCTGGGCCACAGTGTGGTCTCAGTGACAGAGAGCCCGCCCTCATGTGCACCAAGATGCTGACATGTGACCTGGCTCCTGATGCCTGGAATTGGATTCCAGCAGGTGTGCTGTGGTGGAGGGCAGCTGGTCTGTGGTCCACGGCAGGCTGGGATGGGACATGGGAGGGGCTCCTCATGTCACATGGAGTCAGGACCCTGATGAGAGGCCCTGGGGAAGGGCAAAGAGCCCTGCAGGATGATGCTTGCTTCCCTGCTCTCTCCCTCAGCTCGGTCTCCNTATAGAAACATGCATGTGTGGGGTTTAGAGCCTGAGGTTCACCCATCAAAGCCAGATTCATTTAAGGAAGGACAGAGCTACTGAGTATCCACTCATGTGCAGCGCCTGGGCCACAGTGTGGTCTCAGTGACAGAGAGCCCGCCCTCATGTGCACCAAGATGCTGACATGTGACCTGGCTCCTGATGCCTGGAATTGGATTCCAGCAGGTGTGCTGTGGTGGAGGGCAGCTGGTCTGTGGTCCACGGCAGGCTGGGATGGGACATGGGAGGGGCTCCTCATGTCACATGGAGTCAGGACCCTGATGAGAGGCCCTGGGGAAGGGCAAAGAGCCCTGCAGGATGATGCTTGCTTCCCTGCTCTCTCCCTCAGCTCGGTCTCCTGACCATGGTGGGGTGGGTGACATTGCCGGGAAGGAATGGAGATGGCCATGAGCAGGGGAGCTGAGGAATGGATGAATGGATGGATGAATGTATGTATGTACAGATGGATGGATGGATGGATGGATGGATGTATAGATTGATGGATGGATGGATGAATGAATGGATGGATGGATGGATGGATGGATGGATGAATGGATGGATGAATGTATGTATGTACATATGGATGGATGAATGGATGGATGAATGTATAGATGGATGGATGAATGGATGGATGGATGAATGTATGTATGTATGGATGGATGAATGGATGGATGAATGTATAGATGGATGGATGGATGGATGAATGGATGGATGGATGAATGGATGTATGAATGTATGTATGTACATATGGATGGATGATAGATGAATGGATGGATGAATGTATAGATGGATGAATGGATGAATGGATGGATGAATGGATGTATGTATAGATGTATGGATGGATGGATGAATGGATGGATGAAGAGCTGGTTCATTTCAGGTCCCTGTCCCTGACCCCTCCCCACCTCTGTCACTGCCAGTGGGGCCTGTAGATGGCAGGAGTCTTTTCCTTTTCTTATCCTCCTCTTTCTTCTCTATTCTCCATCGCTCAGCCCATGTGTCTGATGGTGACCAGCACAAGGTGAGGGTCTGGGAGAAGGTGAGCAGTGGGTCAGAGTGGAAACAGCTCTGCAGTGGAGAGACAGGGTGAGGCAGGCTCCAGGCCAAGTGGCAAGTCAACTCCCTGGATAATAAAGGGGCGATCTTAAGGCTTTGGGCTCTAATCTAAGACATCTGGGCTCTAAACCTGATTTCACCAGCTGAGGAAACTTGGGCAAATTATGTCAATTTTCTGCCCTCAGTATTTGTGTCTAAATGATAAGGTTACTGAGAGTACCCTCTGCCCCACTAAGGTGGTTGGGATATTGACTGTTCAGATAGCCTGGAGCTGAGAGCTAGGACTTCGGGACAGCTTGCGCTCGCTCGCTCGCGCTCTCTCTCTCTCTCTCTCTCTCTCTCTGTCTCTCTCTCTCATCTCTCTTTTGCTCTCTCTGCCTTCCTCTCTCCCTTTCTCTCTCACTATGTCTCTTTCTTTCTTCCCCCTCTCTACATCTCTTTCACCCTCCCTCCTCCCCTCTGATTCTCTCTCTTTTTCTTCCTCTCCTTCTCTCCCTCCCTTTCTTTCCTCTGTCCCTCTCCCTCCATCTTCCTCTCTGCCTTTCTCTCATCTCTCTTTCCCCATTATCTCTTTGCTTTTTTCTTTTTCTCTCACATCTTTCTGCTCCTCTGCACTAAGCTTGTCCAAATCGTGGCCCAGGACGGCTTCGAATGAGGCCCGATACAAACTTGTAAATGTTCTTAAAACATTATGAAAGTTTTTTTGTCATTTTTAAATTTAGCTCACCAGCTATAATGTTAGTGCCTTTTATGTGTGGCTCAAGACAATTGTTCTTCCCATGTGGCCTGGGGAAGCCAGAAGATTGGACACACCGGCGTGAGTCTACACGCTCCCCGAATAACATTTCAATCCACACATCTGCTTTTCTCTCTTTGGTTTGCAGGCTCTTTGAAGACAGGTACTGGTTTTGTCTTTGTGCTTGTGTTTCGTTTCATTCATTCCTGTGTCCCCAGTGTCTAGCACCAGGCCTGGCACATGCCAGGCAATGAGTGTTTGCTGAGTCAATAGCTGAATAAATGTATGAATGCATTCAGTCAAGTTATAAGTAACTTGAACTGCACTTGAGAGGCTGAGGTAGGTGCAAGTAGGAGGCTGTGCCTTGTTCCAGCAGATTGTGGTAGAAAACCAGACATTGGGGACCCTTCGTGCTGCTCTACTTGGCGGAGCCTTGTGGGGCTTGATTTTGGAATTACTGAATTGGTTAGAAGAGGCTGTTGTGCTGGAGAAGGAGCTGGCTGCTGAGCTGCAGGGAACAGACATACCGAGGGCAGAGTTCAGCTGTGAGGGCCACAGGTAAGGATCTAGGCTGACAGCTGGGGAGGAGTGCAGCATAAGATTTTGAATGGGGGGGATGCCAGGAGCCATCAAGTGTCACCCAGAGACTCACTCAGAAGGGAAGAGTGGAGTGTGGGAGACCCAGCAAGGAATGCGAGCAAGCGAATCAGTCCTGGGTTGGATCTAAGTACAGTCTTTTCTTTCTTTTTTTCTTTTTCTTTCTTTTTTTTTTTGAGATGGAGTCTCACTCTGTCACCCAGGCTGGAGTGCAGTGGCACGATCTTGGCTCACTGCAAGCTCCACCTCCTGGGTTCAAGTGATTCTCCTGCCTCAGTCTCCTGAGTAGCTGGGACTACAGGCATGTGCCACCACTCCCGGCTTTTTTTTTTTCCCCGGTATCTTTGTAGTAGAGACAGGGTTTCACCATGTTGGTCAGGCTCGTCTCGAACTCCTGACCTTGTGACCCACCTACCACAGCCTCTCAAAGTGCGGGGATCACAGGCTTGAGCCACCGTGCCTGGCCAAGAACAGTCTTATTATTACTGCTTTTTTTTTTTTTTTTTTTTTTTTTTTTTTTTTTTTTTTTTGAGACAAGGTCTTGCTCTGTTGCTCAGCCTGGAGTACAGTGGCATGATCATAACTCACTGCAGCCTGACCTCCTGGGCTCAAGCGATCCTCCTGCCTTAGCCTCCTGAGTAGATGGGATCACAGGCACAAGCCACCATGCCAAGTGAGTTTGTTGTATTTTTTTAATAGAGACAGGGTTTCGCCATGTTGTCCAGGCTGGTCTCAAACTGCTGGGCTTAAGTGGCCCTCTGGTCTTGTCCTTCCAAAGTACATGAGCCCAACCTTAGAGTTGTATTTTGATGTAACTTGGTGTAATGGACTGAATGATTGTGTCCCACAGATTCACATCTCTCTCCAGGTGATGGTAGTAGGAAGAGGGGACTTTGGGAGATGAGAAGGTCGTGAGAGTGGAGCAACCATGGATGGGGTTAGTGCCTCAGAGGGCTCTCCCTTTTTCTTCTACCCTGTGAAGCTACTGTGAAAAGTTGGCCATCTGCAACCTCTGGAAGAAGCCCCGGAAAGAGGGCCTTCACCAGAGCCCAACCATGCGGGCACCCTGATTTTGGCACTGCAGCCTCCAGATTGGTGAGCAGTAAATTTCTGTTGCTGACAAGCCACCCAGCAGATGGCGTTTTGCAGTAGTGGCCTGAGCTGACTGGGACACTTGTCTAGCTTACTTGCTTGCAAAGTGGTCGGGGCGCACTGGTGTCTGCACTGTTTGGGGATGTTAAAGGTTTTAAGTGGGGAAAAAAGAGCTCTGAGTAAAGTACCCATCAGATTTTCCCCTACTTGATAGGTGATTTTGCCAAGAAACTGAACCTGTCGGGGTCCTAGTCACTCGATCTGTAAAAAGGAAAAAAATCAAGGCTTCTCATCCTCTTCACACTTTCAAGTCAGGATATTTGTGGGATGCTGGAAGCCATTGAAAAGTAAATACAAGTCTAAAACTAAACATGGCCGGGCACAGTGGCCCACGCCTGAAATCCCAGCACTTTGGGAGGCCAAGGTGGGCGGATCACCTAAGGTCAAGAGTTCGAGACCAGCCTGGCCAACAGGGTGAAACCCCAACTCTACTAAAAATACAAAAATTAGCCAGGCTTGGTGGCATGTGCCTGTAATCTCAGCTACTCAGGAGGCTGAGGCAGGAGAATCACTTGAACCCGGGAGGCAGAGGTTGCAGTGAGCCGAGGTTGGACCATTGCTCTCCAGCCTGGATAACAAGAGCTCAATTCCATCTTAAAAAAAAAAAAAAAAAAAAAAAATAGGGCAGGGTATGGTGGCTCATGCCTGTAATCCCAGCACTTTGGGAGGCCAAGGCAGGTGGATCACCTGAAGTCGGGAGTTCGAGACCAACCTGACCAACATGGAGAAACCCCGTCTCTACTAAAAATACAAAATTAGCCAGGTATGGTGGCGCATGCCTGTAATCCCAGCTGCTCAGGAGCCTGAGGCAGAAGAATCGCTTGAACCCAGAAGGCAGAGATTGCATTAAGCTGAGATCGCACCTTCGTACTCCAGCATGGGTAACAAGAGTGAAACTCCGTCTCAAAAATAATAATAACAATAATTTAAAAATAAATAAATAAATAAAACTAAAAGCAAGTTTTAGAATCCTCGAGAAACTGTACAGTTACCAAGTGGCTGCCTGTTGGTCCCTCTGCCTGCTGTCCTGACGTATTTCACATGCACACAGGCAGGGCTCCTGCCTGGTCCACCAGGTACTCCACTGGCCTCGGCTTGGCATTACTCTGTGCTCTTCCTGGAGATGAATGTGTTGCACATTGGAGAACGAGCACAGATGGAGAGACACAGGACCTGCGGCTCCATCTTCCTTCTGACAGACGTCGCAGCACACTATTTGTCCTTAGTCTTAGCAAAAATGGCTTTCAACCTTCGGTCGAAGTGTGGGGTGTATACTGTGACAAGCAGGAGGCACTCAGGCTGTGATGACTTGGAGGCTGGGAGCTACTGGGTCAGAAGATCTCCAAGGGACTTTTTAGCTTATGAGCTACTTAAAAGGCAAATATTCAACAGTAACATTTCCATTGGTGGAATCCATAGTGGATTCCTATTAAAAAATGGGAAACTTTTATTACGGCCAACTGTGATGACAATGCATGAAATTTGCATTTGAAAGCATTGCATGCAAAATGCTTCAGGAAGCTGGTACAGGTTGAGCATCCTTAATCCAAAAATCCTAAATCTGAGATGCTCCAAAATCCGAAACATGAGTTCCAGCATGGAAGTTGAAGGACTGCCATGTTGTTGCTGCTGTTTAACAGTGAATGCGGGTGTTCTGGTGATTAGTGCTGTTTAGTGACCCTGAACACTTTATTTTTCACTGTGTTAATGGTATGTCACCTTTTATGGTTAAGTACTTGTGTGTGAATAAGTATAAGGAAATGATTGCTTATTGGCCATACAAATTCAGAGTCAGGAATGATGTGTGCTGCCACACAAAGCTTGTGAAGTTTGTATACATTGTATACATTGTGCATGTCATCTCCTGCACAAAATTCTTAAATATATTGTATAAAGCTATCTTTAGGCTATGTGTATAAGGCATACATGAAACATAAATGAATTTTGTGTTTATACTTGGGTCTCATCCCCAATATCTTTCATTATATCTAAGTATACAAATATTCCCAAATCCAGAAAAATCTGAAATCTGAAATCCTTCTGGTCTCAAGCATTTTGGATAAGGGATATTCAACCTATACTAACTTTTTTTTTTTTTTTTTTTTTTGAGACAAAGTCTGTCTGTCGCCCAGGCTGGAGTGCAGTGGTGTGATCTCGGCTCACTGCAACCTCTGCCTCCCGGGTTCAGGAAATTCTCCTGCCTCACCTTCCCGAGTAGCTGGGTTTACAGGCATGCGCCATCATGCCTGGCTAATTTTTATATTTTTAGTAGAGATGGGGTTTCACCATGTTGGCCAGGCTGATCTCGAACTCCTGACCTCAGGTCATCTGCCTGCCTCAGCCTCCCAAACTGTTGGATTACAGATGTGAGCCACTGTGCCCTGCCCTGTACCAACTTTCAATCCTCTGGGTAAAGCATGAGACAGGACATCTCCAGACTCATACTTTGAATAGGTTGAGTATTCAAAAAATTTGAGATCATTTGGACAATGGGGAGCATCTATTGGTTTGTACATGTAAAGATACGTGAAATCAAAACATAGGTAGTCGTTGTGAAAATTAGTTGATGACAGGAGGGGACGGCCACCTGCCTTTGCAGATGGTAGTGATCATAATAATGGGCTTCAACATGCCAGGTGGAAATTCAGTCTTGCGAATGACATTGACGATGATAGAAGTGTCAGCCTAGTGATTCTCTGTGCATTGAACATACTGCTTTTCATTCCATTAAAATGTTCAACTTACTTGCAACCTAAAAAAATGAAAAGTTTTCATGATTCTTATATTTCTTTTTAGTAAATAACCTTGTGCATTCCTGTGGCCTTCAGAAGGAAAGCCCTGATGCCATTTAGATACAGTTAGAGACATCCATTAGTACCATGGCAAGGAACTATTAACAAGCTCTGTGACCCTGGGCAGGTTACTCAACCTGTGTCTGCAGCCTTAGGCCTTAGGGGATGGTAATAGTACCTAAATCACGGGCTTGACGTAAGTGTTAAGTTAATTAAAATATGTTACATTTTTAGAGCGGTACTTGGCACATGGTGAGCACTAGTAAGTGTTAGAAACTATCATTCCAGACTTCTGAGAAAGAAGTTCTCTTTCACCTGTTAGCCAGTGACAATGTAAGAACATTAAACTTCCAAAGCCTCAGGTTTCACCCGTGTAAATGGGCAATAACAGTAATTCTCCCACCAGATTACATGGGACTGTACTTGTTTATAGAATACTTGGTGTGGGCCGGGCACGGTGGCTTATGCCTGTAATCCTTGCACTTTGGGAGGCCGAGGTGGGTGGATCACCTGAGGTCAGGAGTTCAAGACCAGCCTGGCCAGCATGATGAAACCTGGTCTCTACTAAAAATACAAAAAATAACTGGGCATGGTGGCACGTGCCTGTAATCTCAGCTACTGTAATCCCAGGCAGGAGAATCACTTGAACCCTGGAGGTGGAGGTTGCAGTGAGCTGAGATCATGCCACTGCGCTCCAGCCTGGGCAACAACAGCAAAACTCTGTCTCAGAAAAAAAAAAAAAAAAGAAAAAAAAAGAAAAATTACCTGGTGTGAAACCCAGAAAGAAGGCCCCCACAGGTTTTGGGTTGCCTACTATAGGTATTTCTATTATGGACTTAGAAATGGAGATAAGGCAAGTTTTCTCCTACTATGAAGACTATTTAACAAGCATTTTTAAAATAATAGCTATGTCTAATTAGGAAAGGAGTGAACAGCCATTGTAGAAAATTTTGAAAACACATTAAAAGGTTACATGACCTGGGCACGGTGGCTCACGCCTGTAATCCCAGCACTTTGGGAGGCAGAAGCGGGTGGATCATTTGAGGTGAGGAGTTTGAGACCAGCCTGCCCAACATGGGGAAACCCTGTCTCTACTAAAAATACAAAAATTAGTCAGGTGTGGTGGCAGGTGCCTGTAATCCCAGCTATTTGGGAGGCTGAGGCAGGAGAATCACTTGAGCCTGGGAGGTGGAGGTTGCGGTGATCCGAGATTGCACCACTGCACTCCAGTCTGGGTGACAGAGTGAGACTGTCTCAAAAAAAAAAAAAAAAAAAAGGTTAAACATTACTTGCTAATTCCAAACCTGAGGTATGTGCTGCTAATATTGTATCATCTGTCTTCTGTCATATAAATATGTATGTGTATGTATCTGTCACTCTATCATGAAGCTCCAGATGTACATAAAACAAACAGCCAATCCACTCCCTCAAGGCCTGGCATTCTTCTGGGAGAGAAGGGCTGGCAATATCAGGTAGCCAAAGAACAGAGGAAAGATGTCTACCACTTGTTAAGTAAGGTGAAATTTTTTTTTTTTTTTAGATGGAGTCTTGCTCTGTCACCTAAGCTGGAGTGCAGTGGTGCCATCTCGGCTCACTGCAACCTCTGCCTCCCAGGTTCAAGCAATTCTCTTGCCTCATCCTCCTGAGTAGCAGGGATTACAAGCGCACACCACCATACCTGGATAATTTTTGTACTTTTACTAGAGACGGGATTTTACCATGTTGGCCAGGCTGGTCTCGGACTCCTGACCTCAGGTGATCCGCCCGCCTCAGCCTCCCGAAGTGCTGGGATTATAGGCGTGAGCCACCATGCCTGGCCGAGTAAAGTGAACTTTATAAAGAAGAAACATAAAGCAGAGGAGAGATGAAGACCCATAAGTTAGAGAAGGTGGGGCCAGGCCATCAGTGGATCCTCAAGGCCCATGTCTCCCTTCTTTCTTTTAGTACAGTGGTGGAGCCCTCTTTAGGGGACAAGTCAGCCTGGTTTGTTCTGGTCTGAGGGGCCTCCTGGGACATTGGACTTCAGGTGCTGACACCTGAGTACAAGGATGGCTAGCCCACATCCTGGAAGATGGATATGAGCAGAGGTGATGCATGCAAATTCCTGATCACCTCCTTTACAAGGGAGGACACCTGCCCTTTACTCTCTTTGTTCCAGATTCTAGGAAGCGGCTGTGGTGCTGGGTGTGGGGCAGCTTCGCCAGGAGTGCCAGTGGCTGACTGCAGTGATGGCAGGGGACAGCACTGGGCACTGGGCAGGTTGAACCGCAACCATAAACAGTGTCAGCAAACCAGGGGTGCTAGAACGAGCAGATGGCCCAACCTAGTGTGTAGTCCACCTCCTGCCCACATTCACCCACGTGCAGGCACAGGGGGCTCTGCAGCCAGCCGGAGGCATTAGCTACATGAGCAGGTGGCACCTGCACCGTGCCTTCCCTAGGTGAGGGGGTCATGCGAGGCCCAGCTGGCTCTTTCTTGGGATTCTCGAATCCTTATTTTATAAGGAGCTAGGGAGGTGGCTGTTTTCAGAGGCAAGCCTTTCCATAACATAATAGGTTTTCTTATTTATGAACCTCCTTGTGTCCTTGACAGCCTTGACTTCACTGGCCACCAGCCCAGTAGCAGGCTGGGCTCACAGGTGAGCAGCTTTCATTCCAGCTTCCTGCGTGGATGAAGCCCACACCGCTAGGAGGTCAAACGACAAAATGAGAGCAAATGAGCCCCTGGTGGTCTAGACCAGCCACCGACCTCGGTATAACAGTTAGTAGAGGAGTAATCTCTGTATTTTTGACCATAGTATTTGTGGACCTCTTTTTTGTAGAAGCTTAGCCTGTATCCTGCACACTGTCAGATCCTCCATGGAGTCAGTGGCCTTTGACCTTGAGAAGGGAACAGGGGGAGGCATGGGGGGTAACCAGTGCAGAAAGAATTTTTCTGGTGGCAAGAGAGTTTATAAAAAAATACCGAAAGGTACCTTCAGGGGACTCCTCATAACTTCAAAATACTTAGGAACCTTCTATGCTCAGAATAAAACACAAATGGCTTTTAGAAATTCCTTGCAATGATGGTTCCAGTGGCTTCACTGTTTCCCCAGGGGTAAGTGGCCTTATTAGTTTCTGAGGAGAAAAATACACCTCCAGGATATTACCTTACTCTGAGATCTGCTTTTGTGTCTGGTAATTGAAGAAGTCACAGCATGCACCAGAATGATTAAGGTTTGTGTAGGAAGGAGGTATTTTTTTTTCCTTTCAGCACTGGGTTCTTGTGTGGTGCTATTGAAGTAATATTCTGTGCTGATTTCTTAGCAGAAATCTCCAAAGGAAAAACAACCACTCCTTTCTCAACTTCCTCCTCCTCTTCTTCTTCTTCTTATTATTTTGAGACGGAGTCTTGCTTTGTCGCCAGGCTGGAGTGCAGTGGTAAGATCTTGGCTCACTGCAACCTCCACCTCCTGGTTTCAAGTGATTCTCCTGCCTCAGCCTCCTAAGTAGCTGGGACTACAGGTGTGCACCACCACGCCCAGCTAGTTTTTGTATTTTTAGTGGAGACGGGGTTTCTCCATGTTGGTCAGACTGGCCTTGAACTCCTGACCTCAGGTGACCTGCCCACCTCGGCCTCCCAAAGTGCTGGGATTACAGGTGTGAGCCACCGTGCCCGGCCTTGTCAACTTATTATTTGAGGACACGGAGTCATGTAGCCTCTGTATGTGTTTTAGGAGCCCTTGCTTTGGCATATTTGTTGGTCAAACTGTCATGGTTATTTGAGTGCATCACAGTTAAGGGAAATATTTTTACGTATGAGAGCACACCCCGGTACCTGGTAGAGAAGTTAGAGAGGATGTTTGAGTTTCTTTGAAAATAGAGAGAACGCAAGGATTCCAGGGCCAGCTTTCTCTGAATAAAATTATATGACTACTTCCTTACTAAGGTCTTTGGAAACTTCAGAGAGACCATCCTGAGAATGTGACACTGTGGGCCCACAATTTGTTGAATAAACATCTATTAATACTTTAAGCAAGGACTTTAAATGTAGTTAGAATCTTATGTGCCCAGAGTAAACATCCCTGCAGTCCATGCCTCTTTATTAAAAGGCTGGAGGTTGGTATCCCTAAAATAAGTCTCACTGATATGTAAGCCAAGTACTAATAAAACACTAAGCTATATAGTTCCTTGGATGAAACCGTCACTATTGAACCAGTGTTCTTAGTAAGAGAAGACTGTTGTAAGTAGACATAATATTAATAATGCTGAAAAATTCATTTCTTGCAGTATTTCCAATGCAACACATTGATAACGTAGAGTAGATGTTTTAAGCAAGTCAGCAAATGTATTGTATATCTAGCCTGCAGTAGGAAGTTGTCCTAGCCTCTGTAAAGCATGCAAAAATGAATATGACAAAGTCCCTGTCCTTTGTGAGCTTAGAGTCTACTTAGAAATAATTTCAGTTAAAATAAAACATGGCAGCTTCGACTGGAGAAGGTTTATGGTAAAGATATTGCCAGTTATATAAACTTAGGATTAGAATTTTCTCAATGGAACAAAGACCAGACTGTTCTACTTTGGAGAATGGCATGGTGTTCTACTGTAAGCAGATGCTGCTGGTAGGTATTTTTCATGCTTAGGGGAGTAAAAATAGTTTCTCCTCATTTGGTTACCATCCATTGATAGTACCAGCTAACTGTGGAGGAGGACTGGGCCCAGATAAGATTAATCCTGGTGTAGTGGCCTGTTAAACCAGGTATTTATCAAAATGTTTTATGGGGGCAGTGGTTCATTGTTTTCTCCGTTCTCTGTACTACAGGGAACATTAGCTTTCTGAATAGGTCATTTGGAAAGTGCTCTCTGTGATAGGACTAAGGCTTTATAGATTGCCTCCAGTGCCAGTGGCTGTTGCATGCTCTCAATTTAGAAATAAAGTGGCCTGTGGCCTCATATCCAATTCATAGAATTCTAGGCTGCGGTCTAAGTTCTGCATAATAGGAACACCTTACTGCCAGGAGCTGTTTCTCTAAAGCAGGCCACTTTTGAAGTTGCTTATTGATTGAACAGTTAGTTATGGCAGCATAAAACCTGACTGTAGTAAGCATTTTCTCTTTCTGTCATTTGAGCCCTTGGAGGAAGAAGAGTATTCAGTATATTGAGAGAAATTTATAAGTTATCTTGAAGGGGACAGGGGGAAAATGAGGAAAGCCGTATTGATTGCTTCCCCTAACTTTCCCATACTCTTGGAGAATGTTTCACGGACCATTAAACTCAGTAAGCTTTAGGTGACTGATGGAAAAACGAATGAGGGGCAGTAGGTGTGAGTTTTATCTTTTAAATTGCGATTTAACTTTACTAGGCAGCAAAAGGGAATATAATTAATCAACTAACTATTTCATAAAGAAAGCAACTTGCATCATCGTTGATGTATTTCTATTTAACTCTGCTGTGATATGCAAATTGGAAATTATGGCCAATGCTCCAAGCCTCTTTTTTTAGGTTCTCAGGTATAAAATATATATGCCTTCAAAATAATAGCCATTCCTTTATGTCCACACACGTGTACATATTCACACACACTTCTGCATGTTACTCATAAAAATAGAACTTCGTGACATTGCTAATTTGGGGAAATCGGGACTCTACATTTAAAAGTGATTTCTTGGGTGTAGAACTTTACAATAAAGAGAAAAAAATATTCCACAACTTGAGTGCTCATTCTGGATTGGAGAGATTTTTTTTTTTAACTAATTCCTTAAAAGTTAATTTCAAGGGTTCTTTTTTTTTTGGCTGGTTTTTTATGTTGTATCAGAGATGAAGGAGATGGTTCTTTTGCTTAACAAAATACATAAATAAATGTGTAGGTGAAGTTCTTTCCTTTTCTTTTTCTTTAGGGAAGTGATAGTTGACAGAATTTCCTGTAAGTTGCTTTGCTACATTCCTGATCTTCTCCTTAAATTCCTTCCGCTGGCATTCTTCCCCATCTCAGAAAGGGAAACCTGTCTTTCCAAGTGTGTAGGCCACAGACGGGAGAGTTGCAACCTTACTTTTGCTTACAGACCCCATTTCTAATACAACTGCCCGTGCTGTCAGCATTGCTTCACAGTATCCTCAGAATCTGACTGATCCTCACCCCCTAGACCCACGGTTCACCCCGTGCCCCACCTGCGTGGAGCCATCACGAAGCCCTCTACTCTCCTTGCTTCTGTCCGTGTCCGCCCCTCCTCCCCGGGCATCTCGCCCTCCGCTTACCATGTGCTGGTGCCCTCCCAGCTCACTCCTTATGTGGGCTGCAAGGCCTTGCAGGTCTGGCGTCCTCTGAAGGCTCCAACCTGTCCTCTGCTTTTCTCCCCATGGCTCATGCTCCCCCGCCACACTGATGTCCTTGCTGTTTCTTTGAGAACCCAGACAGTTTTCTGCCTCACGGCCTTTGCACAGGCTGCTCTTGTTGCCTAGTCTGTTCTCTTTCTTGACATCCACATGGCCCCATCTCTCATCTGCTTCCTGTTATTGGTCAAACGTGACTCTTTCAGGGAGGCCTTCCATGACCATTCTGTTTAAAGTTGCACCCACCACCTCTTTCCATTCCTCTTTTCTTCTTTATTTTTCTCCACAGCACTGCACCATATGACATGCCTTACGCTTTCTTTTTTTTCTTTTTCTTTTTCTTTTTTTGAGACAGAGTCTAACTCTGTTGCCAGGCTGGAGTGAGTGGCATGATCTCGGCTCACTGCAAGCTCCGCCTCCCGGGTTCATGCCATTCTCCTGCCTCAGTCTCCTGAGTAGCTGGGGCTACAGGCGCCCGCCACCATGCCTGACTAATTTTGTTTTTGTATTTTTAGTAGAGATGGGGTTTCACCGTGTTAGCCAGGATGGTCTTGATCTCCTGACCTCGTGATCCACCCGCCTCAGCCTCCCAAAGTACTGGGATTACAGGTGTGAGCCACCACGCCCAGCCTGATTAAATAATTTAAAAGTAAACTTGTCACCAAGTGTCTTTTTTTAGAAACCTGAAAATGTCTCTTATACTTCAACATGAAAACCAAAGTCCCTTAGCATTTTTAACCTCAAATGAGTGAAAACCAAACCACAATGACACAAAAAGACGATGTGAAGATCACAGAAGGAAAAGATAAATGACAACTTTGCAAAACAGTCGACCAGCAGAGCTCCATACTCATGGTCTATTGCATGCTTTCTATTGTCTTTGAGGACTCTCATGTGATTTAAAACAGATTTGAGAGGATTTGGAAGTTTTTAATGGAAAGAAAAAATAATCTGCCAGATGGGCAATGAAAAATTCTTTCCTTACAGCAAAGTTTTATAATTACACTTATCATTTACTTATGTTTCCTTATTTAAGTTTTTGATGTAGTGGAACATAGACAATTACCAGTGAGTAGTCCATCAAAATTCTGGATTATGCTTTTGGGGAGAACTAGCAAATTAAAACATTGCGATACAATTTTGAAATACTAAATGGTATTCTTTAGTGATTGAGTTTTTGGAAATGCACATATTATAGTAGAAATGGAAATCAATTCTTTCTTTCAATCAATGGCCAGGATGAACAGGAAAGGACAGATTAGTTATTGACATGGCATTCAGCATTAGGGAAATGATTAGGGTCTAGAGAGGTGTATGGCTCAAAGTAACAGTAGCTCTTTGTTTTGTTATGGATTTTAAAATGAAATTGTAAAATTTATATTGAAATTTCAGGTAACATAAAATAGGGTGTGAAATTTTTGTGCTCATATAGAGTATATGGGTTTAAAATTTTGAGAATTGTGAATATCTTGAATATAAATGGGCAAACTGTGTATTAGTGGGAAGAGTTGCTGACTTCTTTTGGATGGAAAGAAGGGAGGAATAGAGAAAGCAATGATAATGTTCCAGTTGCAAATTTTTTCAATAATCTATTGCTGCCTAATAAAGTATTTCCAAATTTAGTGACATCAAAACACAACCATTTTATATGCTTATAGAATCCTGTGAGTTAGGATTCAGAGAGTACTGGTGAGATGATTTGTTTTTGCTTCACAGAATCTGGAACCTCAGGTGACCTGTCGGCTAAAGTATGTGATGTGACTTCTTGTGGTTTGGGCTTCCTCACAACATGGTGGCCTTGGGATAGTTGGAGTTCTTACAGGGCGTCTCAGCACTCAAAAGCATAAGAGCTCCAGTAAACAAAAGGAAAGCCTTATGGCCTTGAGGGCCCAGCTTCAGAAGCCACTCAGCATTATTTTTGGTACCTCAAAGTGGGGTCTTGGAAGGGTGGTGAGTGAATTTTGTATGTGAAAGGAATTTCAATAATTCGTTACCAGAAGATGGTCTGTGGTGGTTTTTTAAATAACTGAAAATTATGTGTGATTCTTGCCATTAAGGGATGGAGTCCATGCTCCTTTCTCTCTCGCTCTCTCTTTTTTTTGAGACGGAGTCTCGCTCTGTGGCCCAGGCTGGAGTGCAGTGGTGCGATCTCAGCTCACTGCAAGCTCTGCCTCCCGGGTTCACACCATTCTCCCACCTAAGCCTCCCAAGTAGCTGGGACTATGGGTGCCCGCCACCATGCCCGGCTAATATTTTTTATTTTTTTTATTTTTAGTAGAGACGGGATCTCACCATGTTAACTAGGATGGTCTCAATCTCCTGACCTTGTGAACCGGCTACCTCAGCCTCCCAAAGTGTTTGGATTACAGGCGTGAACCACTGTACCCGGCCCCTTTCCGTTGGCTCTAGGTGAGATTGTGACTGCTTCAAGCGAAATAATGTAATGGAGAAAAAAAGTGTAACAGAAATTACTCCCTAAGAAAGTTCTTTCATATTCCTAGTTTTCCGAGAGTTTTTAATCATCAGTGGATGTCAACATTTATCAATGGTTGTCACACATTTATTAATATAATCAGTTTTTTTTGCAATTTAGTCTATGAATATAGTAAATTATATTGCTTGATTTTAAAATCTGAAACCAATTTTCATTCTTGGGATAAATATCACTTGGTCATGCTAGTCATGGTATATTTTTCTTTTCATACCTTGCTAGCTTCATTTTGCTAATATTTTGTTAAGAATTTTTATGGTTATTGTTTATGGTGTATAGTTGTTTTTTTTTCTTCTTGTATCTGTTTCATTTTAGTATCAGGGTAATTTTGGTCTCACATAAGGAGTTTGGAAGTGGTGTTTTCTATTCTATTTTCTGAACAAACATGTAGAATTGTTATTATTTCCTTATCAAATTGTTTAGAGGAATTCACCAGTGAGGTCAACTGGGCCTGGAGTTTTCTTTGTAAGGTGTTAAGCTTTGAGTTCAATTTCCTTAATTGAGTTAGGATTTTTCAGGTTATTTATGTTTGAGCTTTGGTAATTTGTGTCTTTCAAGGAATTTTCCCATTTCAAATGTTATGAAACTTACTGTCATGATATTCCCTCATTATCGTTTTAATATTTATAGGATCTGTAGTAAGATTCCCCTTTTAAGTCCTGCTATCAGCAATTCGTTATTTCTTTTCTTTTCTTTTCTTTTTTTTGAGACGGAGTCTCGCTCTGTCACTCAGGCTGGAGTGCAGTGGCGCGATCTCCACTCACTGCAAGCTCTGCCTCCCGGGTTCACGCCATTCTTCTGCCTCAGCCTGTTATTTCTCTTTCTCTCATCAGCCTGGCTACAGGTTTATTAATTTTATTGAATTTCAAAGAATTGGCTTCTGGTTTCCTTGACTTTTCTCTGATGCTTTTCTATTTCATTAATTTCTATACTCTCAATTATTTTCTCCCTTCTGCTTTCTTTGGGTTTAATTTGCTATTTGTTGCTAGTTTCTTGAGGTGGAAGCTTAGATCATTGATTTGAGACTTTCTTCTTTTGTTACAGTAGCACTGAATTCTATAAATTTCCCTCTAACCACTCATTCAGTTGTGCTCCACCAATTTTGATATGTTTTTATTTTCAATTAATTGAAAATACTTTCTAATTTCCCTTGTGATCCCCTCCTTGACCCATGGGTTATTCAGAAGGATGCTGTTTAACTTGGAAATATTTGATATAGTAGAAATATTTGGGGATGTTTCAGATATCTTTCTATTATTTACCTAGGTATTCTGGTAGTTTTCCTGTTGATCCATTCTGCCCTGCTTTAGTTATTATGGATGTTTGATGGCTTCTGTGGAAAATAATGAAAGCAAAGCTCCACACAGGGGGATTCTGAGCTTTTCTGACAGTGTAAGTTACACGGTGCTGAATCTTTCCATCGGTTTCCTGCACCGAGTAATCACTGAGGCAGACGGTTGAGGAAGAAGCATACTCTGGTAGGGTCCAGCCGATCTGGGTTCTGCATAGCCCTTGCTTAGTATAATGTGACCTTGGCTAAAGACCTTAGTGGAGTCTCTGTTTTTTTTTTTTTTGAGGTGGAGTCTCATTCTGTCGCCCAGGCTGGAGTGCAGTGGCAAGATCTTGGCTCACTGCAACCTCCGCCTCCCAGGTTCAAGTGATTCTCCTA
>NW_016804788.1:975263-1040507 GCF_001698545.2 Rhinopithecus bieti | reverse complement strand
TTTTTTTTTTTTTGAGACAGAGTCTCGCTCTGTCGCCCAGGCTGGAGTGCAGTGGTTTGATCTCAGCTCACTGCAAGCTCCGCCTCCTGGGTTCCCACCATTCTCCTGCCTCAGCCTCCCGAGTAGCTGGGACTACAGGTGCCCACCACATGCCCGGCTAGTTTTTTGTATTTTTAGTAGACACTGGGTTTCACGGTATTAGCCAGGATGGTCTTGATCTCCTGACCTCATGATCTGCCCGTCTCGGCCTCCCAAAGTGCTGGGATTACAGGCGTGAGCCACCGCGCCCGGCCTAGTTTTTGTATTTTTAGGAGAGACGGGATTTCACCCTGTTAGCCAGGATGGTCTCCATCTCCTGACCTCGTGATCCACCCACCTCGGCCTCCCAAAGTGCTGGGATTACAGGCGTGAGCCACCGCGCCCGGCCTCTGTTTTCTTATCTGTGAACTGGACATCATAATTTTTGCTTTATGATGCCACAGGGTTTTCATAAAGCTCAAGTGAGCTAATGAAACACTCCTGATGAATTATTTAGCATGTAAAATGGAAGATGTTATTATTCTTGGCAGATATTTTCTATGTGTAAAATTATTTGTCATGCTATCCTTCACTAGAATTCTGTTTGACTATTGAAACAGATTTTTCTGAAGATCTGACTTTAAATTATGACGTAGATGTTAAAGTATCAAATTAAAGATAGTATTCACTTCATATACTTCTAATAACCAAATTTATAACTAAGAGGAGTGTGATTGTGTAGAAGAGCTACCTGCTTGAATGAAAAAATGGACACAATTTTATAAATGTTTTAATTAATAAACAAACCAAACATCTTTTCAAAAATCCATGCTGAGTAAAATGTGGGTCATACAGCCCTGAAATAAGATGTTAATTTTAGGCATTTTCTGGGATTTCTGAAATTCACTTTCCTAATCCTGCCATCTCCCCTGTCACCATCAACTTGAGGGCTAGCTCTTCTTTGTGTCTCACTGGGTCATGTTGCTCTCTGTTTAGCCAAGTTGAATCAGATAAGTTTTAATGTTTGATATATAGACTTCAAATAAAAGAGAGAGCCAGAATAAAGAAAAACCGTCATGTTCCCCGTCCTTGTGCCTTGTCCTGCGGTCACCAATTCATTGGCTTTAGAAGTCCGAAGGGCCAAGCTTTCTTGAAATGTAGTATTTTTCATTCTTATCAGTGAGACTCTGGGGAGAACTCTCTTGGGAGGAATCCTTGCTTATACCATCTGCTCAACTGTTAGATGAGGTTTGCTGTAGTAAACTAGAAAAACTTTCAAGCTTTTCCACGACCCCCCCAAAAAAAAAAATTTCAGCCATAGCCTGCTAACTTGGGAGGTCAGTGTCTTTCATTTATTTTGTTCATTCAACAAACAGCTTGCAGTGTCATAGGTGCTGATCGCTGAATAAGTGGGAATTCTAGAGTCAAAGCTTCTGCCCACACATGAAGAATTAATTCCAGCTGGGAAGGCACTTAATATACAAGAAGACAGAGCAGATCATCCCAAATAGTGAGACGTGTTTGAAAGACCAGGGTGTCCTACTGAGCAGGGGTCAGGGAACTTCAGCCTGGGGGTGAATCAGGCCTGAGCCGGTTTCCCTGAGCAAAGTCTGTTGGGTCACAGCCATGCTTCCTCATTTGCACAAACTCAACGGTAACTTCCATACTGTTACAGGAAAGGGGTCCCGATCCAGACCCCAAGAGAAGGTTCTTGGATCTTACTCAAGAAATAATTCAAGGCAAGTCCGCAGTGCAAAGCAAAGCAAGTTTGTTAAGAAAGTACAGTGGTGGCTCACGCCTGTAATCCCAGCACTTTGGGAGGCCAAGGCGGGCAGATCATGCGGTCAGGAGATCGACACCATCCTGACCAACATGGCAAAACCCAGTCTCTACTAAAAATACAAACATTAGCCGGGCATGGTGGTGTGTGCCTGTAATCCCAGATGCTTGGGAGGATGAGGCAGGAGAATCACTTGAACCAGGGAGTTGGAGGTTGCAGTGAGCAGAGATTGTGCCACTGCACTCTAGCCTGGGTGACACAGTGAGACTCTGGAGACTCTGTCTCAGAAAAAAAAAAAAGAAAAGAAAAGAAAAGAAAGTACGGTGGTGAAAGGACAGCTACTCCATAAACAGAGTGGGATATTCCTGTAAGTAAGAGGAGGAAGGAATGCATCCACCCTACACCCTAGGTACAATGCTGGTATATGTGGGGAGATGTGTTCTGCTACAAGGGTTTGTGATAAAGGATTCATTTTCTTTTCTTTTTTCTTTTTTTTGAGACAGAGTCTTGCTCTGTCACCCAGGCTGGAGTGCAGTGGCGTGAACTTGGCTCACTGCAACCTCTGCCTTCCGGGTTCAAGCAATTTTCCTGCCTTAGCCTCCTGAGTAGCAGGAATTACAGGCACCCGCCACCATGCCAGGCTATTTTTTGTATTTTTAGTAGAGACAGGGCTTCACCATGTCAGCCAGGCTGGGCTCGAACTCTTAACCTCAGGCAATCTGCCCGCCTTGGCCTCCCAAAGTGCGGGATTACAGGCGTGATCCACCGCACCCGGCCAATTTTCTTAATCACTATATTTTGTAAGAACTGATATTATTATCTTTAAAGCAAAATGAGGAGTGCCTTTGTTCTCCAGTTATTGGGATATCTAGACACTCCCAAGTCTGGGTCTGTTTAGTAAACATTATCAATCTGTTCCCTTAACCATAAACATCTAGAGGCCAGGAATGCCTGACTTTTTTTTTTTTTTGAGACGGAGTCTCGCTCTGTCACCCAGGCTGGAATGCAGTGGCACGATCTTAGCTTACTGCAAGCTCCGCCTCCCGGGTTCACACCATTCTCCTGTCTCAGTCTCCCGAAATGCCTGACTTTCTGAGAACGCAGCCCAGCAGGCCCCAGCCTCATTTTCCAGCCCTCACTCAAAATGGAGTCGCTCTGGTTCCAATGCTGCTGACAATACTACAGCTACCGAAATGGAATGGCCTGCAAAGTCTAAGGTGTTTGTCACCTAAATATTTACGCTTTGCAGAAAATGTGTGCCAACCGCTGGTCAAGAGGATGACAGAGTGGGAGGGGACCACGGGGAAGCCAGAGTGAAAGAAGAAAAACCAGCAACTGTGGATGATTTTCATCATATTGCTTATTTTGCCTTTGCTTTGACAAGGCTTGGTGCCTATGCTCTCTGCAGAACTGGAGGGGTGAATTGGAACCACAACAAACTGGAGTTGCGTAGGTTCGAGTCTGTATCCCTGGCTTTGTCCTTACAGGAAGTAATTTCCCCTCTTGCCTCTGAGACCCAATTAATTCATCTGGAAATTCAGAGGGTTGGATTTGACAGCTGTAAAGGTCCATGCAAACTCTGATATTCTGTAAGACTATCTTTTGTATTTTTAATCATGGGTTGCCATCAACAATTGTCTTCAGTCTTAAGTAGGTAGAATGAAACTGAAGGAGCTGATTGGAGAGTGTTCATGACTGTGACCTATTCATCATTGTTTAAGAACAAAGCCACAGCCAAGAACACAGAATGTTATCATTTTAACTGACAAAAGCACTAAATTATTCAAGGGAATTGCACTTTTTCATCACAGGCCCCAGCTGGAATGAATCCAACACCGCCAGCCTCATGCTCTTCTCCTCAACTTCTGTTTCTGGTTCTCACATTGCTATTACCTCTGGAAGTCAATATTCTTTAACAGCTTCTAATGTTTTCCATCTACAATTAAATGGTCCCGTGTTAATTCACATTTTCATTGAAATGTGAATCTTCTGCATATTCAGTCTAAATCCATGAACCTTAATTGTTATGCTGAGCTATCCAATTCAGGTCATTATTACTTTATCTAGCTGAATCCTATTTTTAGTTTGCACAGTTAAAAAAAAAAAGGCAAAAAGGCAGCATCCTCACCTAAGATCGCAGTTGAAACTAAAGTGTTCATGTCAAAGGTGATGTGGGGCGAGAATAGTACTGACTGCACTTGCTTTTTCCAATCCGCCCATGATATTCAGACCAAGAGGCGTGTGGAGCCTGTCATCATCACACAATTATAATTCTTCTATTATTAAAATATAGATGTGCCCGGCAAGCTGAAACATTCTGTGTATGCACATAATGATGAATTTCATTTGCATGCTTTATAGATTAGTCAAAGAATTATTCTGAAAACGGTCGAGTGATTTCTTCAGCGGCGGGACCTGAAAATCATCCAGACTGCTTGTGGGTCTGCGGGTGCAGAAATTGTCAGAAGTGTTGGAACCAGAGTGAGTCCAGCTCAAATAGGAGTTGGAGGAGATGAAGCTGAGACCTGCTGGGTTGCATTCCCAAGAAGTCAGGCATTCTTAGTCACTGGATGAGACAGGAGGTTGGCACAAGATACAGCTTAGGAAGACCCCACTGATAAAACAGGATGCAGTAAAGCCAGCCAAGACCCACCAAAACCAAGAGGCAACGAAAACACCCTTTGGTCGGCCTCACTGCGGATTATTTGCTAATTATAATGCATTAGCTGCTAAAAGACACGCCCACCATCACTAGGCCAGTTTGCAAATGCCACGGCAACATCCAGAAGCTACCCTATATGTTCTAAAAGGAGGAGGAACCCTCAGTTGTGGGAATTTCCCACCCCTTTCCCAGAAAACTCATGAAGAATCCACCCCTGCTTTGGCATATGATCAGAAACAACCATCAAAATAGCCAACCAGTGGTCACTGGGGCTGCTCTGCTGTGGAGTAGCTATGTTTTTATTCCTTTACTTTCTTAATACACTTGTTTTTACTTTACTCTGTGGACCCCCGAATTCTTTCTTTCTTTCTTTCTGAGACGGAGCTTCACTCTTGTTGCCCGGGCTGGAGTGCAGTGACGTGATCTCGGCTCACGGCAATCTCTGCCTCCTGGGTTCAAGCGATTCTCCTGTCTCAGCCTCCCAAGTAGCTGGGATTACAGGCGTCCACCACTACGCCTGGCTAATTTTTTACATATATTTTTTAGTAGAGACGGGGTTTTACTATCTTGGCCAGCTGGCCAGGCTGGTCTCAAACTCCTGACCTCAGGTGATCCACCTTCCTCGACTTCCCAAAGTGCTGGGATTATAGGCGTGAGCTGTGGCGCCCCGCCCTGAATTCTTTCTTGCATGAGATCCAACAACCCTGTCTTAGGGTCTGGATCGAGTAACAGAATTACGTGGACGTGGAAACTCAGCAGGTGTCTGATGAAGATCCAGCTTGCTGCGGATGCATCCCTTTTGTCTTGCCACTTGGTCCTGACCTTCCCTTGTCCTCAGAGGGATCCCATGTGTGCAGTTTAACTGGGGAAAATGTCATGCTGGCAGGAGCAGGGGGAAGAAGGAGAGAAACCAGAGAAGCTATAGGTCTGCCTTTCTTTATGGCCCAGGACATATGGCCCTCCTGCGCAGATAGCGTGCATAACTCACAAACTTCCTGCTCACCATCATGCACCTCAACTGATCAGACATCCCGGCTGAAAGAAGAATGCAAGTTAGGCTTCCTGCTGCCTTGGTGTTCTGAATCAGCTGAGTTCCATTCTATGAAATCCTCAGCAAGCCTTTGTCTCCTAGCAGTCGGCTCCTCTTTTGCTGACCCTGTCTGTTGCCTCCTTGCAACGTATTTTCTTACTTTCTTAATAAATCTGCGTTTCTCTACCTACAACTGTCTTTTTTTTTTTTTTTTTGAGATGGAGTCTTGTTCTGTCTCCCAGGCTAGAGTACAAGTGGCACGATCTCAGCTCACTGCAACCTCTGCCTCTCAGGTTCAAGTGATTTTCCTGCCTCAGCCTCAAGGGGAGTTGGGATTACAGGTGCCCACCACCACGCTCGACTAAGTTTTGTAGTTTTAGTAGAGATGATGTTTCACCATGTTGGCCAGGCTGGTCTCGAACTCCTGACCTCAGGTGATCTGCCCACCTCGGCCTCCCAAAGTGTTGGATTACAGGCATGAGCCACCACAGTCAGCCATCCTACAACTGTCTTGGTAATTTCTTATAGCCTGGGGCCACCGGCCCAAAGAGTCGCTCCCTGTGACCCCATGCTCTTCAGTTTCCTCTTTGTTTTGTCACCGTTAGGAGAAGTCAGGAGAGAGGTCAGCTCTGACTGGGTTGAGCTGACTAATTTTTGCCTTTAGCTTCCAAAGATAATGAGAAGGACCCAAAGGGAGAGTCACTCACGGTATAACGGTGAGAACCCTGGACTGGGATCAGGAGCCTCTGCAGAGCTTTCTTGACTAATGTTAAGATGTAATGACCATTTGGAAAGCAAGTATTTGTTATTAAAAGAGAGGCGATATCCTCATTCTATTTGTTTTTCCTCCACTGCTATTG
Source organism: Rhinopithecus bieti (assembly GCF_001698545.2). Classification (NCBI taxonomy): domain Eukaryota; kingdom Metazoa; phylum Chordata; class Mammalia; order Primates; family Cercopithecidae; genus Rhinopithecus; species Rhinopithecus bieti. The sequence goes on along the minus strand of NW_016804788.1, from coordinate 1,034,157 downwards.
TTAATGGCAAATAGAAGCATCTCGAATATTCATAAAGTTGAAAAAAAATCAGCCTCGGAATCATTATTTGGTAAGGTCTCGAAAGATTGAAAACAATTATCTGAATATCATTTGGGAAATAATTATTTGTTTTCTTGGAGAAATGATATTCCAAAGTTTATCTTCAACTATGGTTGAATGTTCGAGGGTGTTTTTGTACGTACACTTTGTATACAGCTTCCCACGTAGGTATCCAGGGCATAGTTTTGTGAAATCTGATATTCATATCCCAGCGTATTTCTTGAAGTTGCAATGTAGACATCCAGACTGTTGTTATTAGGCATTATATTTTGTAAGTTTTAGTTGGAAAGAAATGTTGAAGAAAGTATGCTTCTTAGGAGGAGTGTTATAATTTTAACTATGACACCGATGCCACCCTGAGAAGACAAGAGATAACAGACCCTCATATCTTATCAGTTAGGATGCCTTTCCAGCAACAGAGCATCCCAGGGGGAAATGTGCCAGGGAACAGTGTTCCGCTTATCATTTCCCTCCCTGACATCCTCAGCTCACTATCCTTGCTGTAGGCATACCTGCTTCTAGTCCCTGCTCCCTCCACAGATCCTTTCCACACTTTGTTCCTTTTATTTGGAGTCTCTGCCTCCCCTCCCCTCCCCTCCCCTCCCCTCCCCCTTTTCTTCTTTTTGAGACAGAGTCTCACTGTGTCGCCCAGGCTGGAGTGCAGTGGTGTGATCTCGGCTCGCTGCCACTTGCACGTCCTGGGTTCAAGCGATTCTCCTGCCTCAGGCTCCCGAGTAGTTGGGATTACAGGTGCGAGCCACCAGGCCCAGCTATTTTTTTGTATTTTTAGTAGGGACGGGGTTTCACCATTTTGGCCAAGATGGTCTCAAATCCTGACCTCCTGATCCGCCCGCCTCTGCCTCCCAAACTGCTGGGATTATAGGCGTAAACCACCGCGCCTGGCCCAAAGTGCTGGGATTACAGGCACGAGCCACCACGCCTGGCCTGCCTGCGTCCTATTTTCTCCTTAACTCTCACTCTACCCACCTCCACTCTGGCGCCTTCCTCAGATAAATCTTTGCTGACCTCCCCTGGTCAAATATCCCTATTACAGTTTCTTAGAGCCCATGCAACTGTCCTTTAAAAGTGCCCAAATGCAGTTTCTATTTTATATTAGTTGACATTTCGATGTGCATGTGTGGAATTTGGCAGAATCATTAGTGCACCGGACTTTTCGTTGGATGTATTTGTGTGTGTCTGACTTTTGTTGCTCCAACTTTGGGTGCTTTGCCCAAAGGCCGAAAGCAGAGGGCAGCTCTATTCCAGCTTCACAACGAAGGTCGTTTCCAGGGTGCAAACACCAGATAAACCACCTCTTCCTGTCACCTGAGACTTAGAATTTTTGTCTCTGCGTTAACTCTTCCTAAGAAACAGATTTCCTGGGTAACAGGGAGGTTTATCCAAGACATTCCATTCATAGGCATTCAAATTCTCTATTTTTTTTCATAATCAAGATATCAGGCCAGCCTCAGTGGCTCACACCTATAATCCCGGCACTTTAGGAGGCTGAGGTGGGTGGATCATCTGAGGGCAGGGGTTCAAGACCAGCCTGACCAACATGGTGAAACCCCATCTATAAAAAAATATATACAATTTAGCCAGGCGTGGTGGCAGGCACCTGTAGTCCCAGCTACTCAGGAGGCTGAGGCAGAAGAATCGCTTGAACCTGGGAGGCGGAGGTTGCAGTGAGCCGAGATCGCACCACCGCACTCTAGCCTGGGCAACAGAGTAAGGCTCGGTCTCCAAAAAAAAAAAAAAAAAAAAAAAAAAAAAAAAGAGAGAGAGAGAGAGAAAACAAAAGATTATCAGTGACACCTGTGAGCTCCTTGCCTCCACCCACCCCCTCCTCACTGCCAGGGTTTCTACATTTCCCTGCATTCCCTTTGCTTTCAGCTTGACCCAGCACCCTGTGTTTTACTGACCCTAGTGGTCAGGGTTCATCTTCAGAGATATGACTGAAGATGTTTATCCACTTCAAATATAAGGACTATTACGGTAATATGGGTTGCACTTGTGTCCCCGCCCAAATCTCATGTGGAATTGTAATCCCCAATGTTGGGGGAGGGGGCCTGGTAGGAGGTGATTAGATTGTGGAGGCGGATCTCTCCCTTGCTGCTCTCGTGATAGTGAGTTCTCACGAGATCTGGTTGTTTAAAAGTGTGTAGCACCTGCTCCTTTGTTCTCGTTCTCTGGCGATGTGAAGATGTGTCTGCTTCCCCTTTGCTTTTCACCATGATTGTACGTTTCCTGTGCAGCCTGCTTCCTGTACAGCCAGGCTTCCCATACAGCCTGCAGAACTGTGAGTCAATTAAACTTCTTTTCTTTATAAATTACCCAGTCTCAGGTAGTTCTCTATAGTAATGTGAGAACAGGCTGATAAAAACAGGTAGGGATAGCAGCTTCTCAGGAGCCCCAGTACCTGAACAGCTCATTCTAGGACCTAAAGGAATATTTGTTCGATCAATCAACTAATAAGTACAATAAAAAACAGCAGTTTTTCTTTGGAAATACGGTGACATCACCACAGGGCCAGTTAGCACTGAGACATAGGATATGAAGCTAACAGCCCTGTACACTGTATTTGCTGGCCTTGTTGGTTTGAAAGGAAAATCTTGGGACCCCCAAATCACTAAGCCAAGGGAAAAAGTCAAGCTGGGAACTGCGTTCGGGAAAACTGCCCCGCATTTTATTCTTAAATAAGATAGCCGCAAGATGAAAAAGCTATATACCTCCCTCACAATTTGTCCACAAGGAGATTCTTTGTTGCCCTCAAGAATTTTACCCTAAAATAGTTCTGCTGAATTTCATCAGAATGGATAGCTTATTGTTGCAGGTGTGGGATAAAGTACGGACAGAACTCAGTCATCCCTTCGCTCACCTGAGACAGATGCAAATCTGATAGCTTCCTCTGCCCTATTGCTTACGTAAAAGTGTAGACTCACTGCCTCAGACTAAGGCGTAAATGACTATGCCTGTACTCTTCCTCAGCTGTAAATTGTGTATTCACTGAAAGGCTGATGAGGGGCTCAAAGGAATGCACCTGTTGTTCTCCTAGCTACCTACGACGTGGAAACCCCACTTCAAGTTGTCTCACCTTTCTGGATTAAACCAATGCACCTCTCACTCCTATTAACTGATGTCTCATGTCTCCCTAAAATGTATAAAACCAAGCCCTGCTCTGACCGCCTTGGGCACATGTCCTCAGGACCTCCTGAGACTGTGTCATGAGTATGTCCTTAAGCTTGGCAAAGTATACTTTCTAAATTTCTAAATTCATTGAGACCTGTCTCAGATACTTTTAGTTCACACTGGATTCCAATGGACCTTCCTCTATTGTTTTATTAGATTTCCTTGATAATTATGCGAGGCCAGCTCAGCAGCTCTCACCAACTCTGTTTTGCAGAGGCGCACACTGAGCTCGAGGTCACACAAAGCAGGCACCTGGACTCAGGTCTGCAGGTTCCTGAGCCAGTGTCTTTTCCCTGCTGCAGGCAGCCTTGGGCATGGCCTGAGAGACTACATGTTCACGTGAGCTTCTCTGACTTTCAAAACGGAATGAGAAGCGTGCAGGACGCTGGCAAGCCCTCCAGCCCCGTCAGGAAGAGAGGGGAGAGGTGTGTGCATCTGCCGTTTTGCCAAAATGACATTGACTTTTGCATTTGACACTCCTGGAAACATACAGGTTAAAAAGCACAATAAAACCTCAAAACAACAACAAAAAAATAGACCCACAGACACATAGAAGCCATCCATAGGAGGAATTCTCGTTCACTTAGAAACCTCTAGGGTATCTTTAAGCTGCTTTCCTCTCCTTTTTCAATCTACTCCTGGATGCATGCATCTGTGGTTTTCGGGAAGGAATGTGGATTTTGGCTATGATGTCTCTGCAATGTATTTGTCACCTTGGGTCATGAGTTTTGTTTGTGGATTACCTGTCTGTAGAATATCTATTCCCTGCTTTATTTTTAAGCTAAGCTCAGTGGAGGAAATACTCTTTAAGGGAAAAAGAATTTTAGAAACTCACAGAGAAAATACATTAAACAATATTGCTTTGATCTACTTTGTGGCAGGTGAAATGGGCAGTCCGTGTCAGCCCCAGGAAGTCACGCCTAGAACCTGGCACAGGTGTGCAAGCATTCTACAGACTTCCCCCCCTCAACCCCACCAGGGGAAGAGAAGATTGCAGATTGGGGAATGTTCTATGCTAACAATTAAGTGAATTACTTGCTGGCTCATCTCTAACTTTAATTACTTTCTCTTCCTCAACTTTGCAATTAGCTGATGTTGCTACAAATTTTTGTCACATACTTAATCTTTATATAGCGGTTTTGGCCAGAGTGCAGTTCAAGTCTATGAGCTACTCTGATGTCTCTATCCAGAGGTGAAGCTGCCCGAGTGGTAGAGTCTCTAACAAGGCACACACTTGCAGGGGCTCACTCAGCTTGGACAAGAGCAGATGAGGCTGATTTTCAGCGCTCCCAGCCCCTTTTGTTCCTGGCAGGAGCACAGTGCCCTTGTGTCTACATTTTGCTCTTACCATTCTCTCTGGTTTCTAATTTATATGGCATTTATTTTGCACCAAACACTTTGTAAAAACTGTTAATCCTCTGCAGACGTGCAGATCTGATTCTACCCAGTTATCAGATAATATAACTGAGTCTCAGGAAAGTTATGTAATTTAGCTAATTAAAGGAAGAGCCAGGATTTTGACATCAGGCTCTGTTGTCCCCAGATTGTCTTTTCCACGACTCGTTGCCTGCGATGTTGCACTGTCTGCTGTGCTGCAGTGTTCAGTGTTGTGGGATCACCTGACATTGGAAGGAAGGGGGAGCTGCACACATTTCAGGGGGCAGCGTGAGAAGCCAGGGTCCTGAGTGGGGAATTTGCAAGCTCCTCTGTGAGAAGAATCAAATGATTCTGTGGCCTGCCTGGTGAAAGAGGAAGTAGGGAACTGGAATCACCAAGTTTTAAATTTAGGGAATTTGGAAGAGATGGGTGAGGTCTATGAAGTGTCTGGCCACATTCATTAATGCGAAATATGGAAGATGCCCTCGTTTGAGGGCTGTAGTTGTGCTGTTTCAGATGTGAGAATGACATCCAAGTGCTCTGCAGACATTGGGATTATGAACTCCAAATATCTGAGACAGGTCTCAGTGAATTTAGAAAGTGTATTTTGCCAAGGTTGAAGATGCACGCCTGTGACACAGCCTCAGGAGGTCCTGACGACTTGTGACCCAGGTGGTCAGAGCACAGTTAGGTTTTATACATTTTAGGGAGACATGAGACATCAATCAAAATATGTAAGATAAACTTGGCTCAGTCGGGAAAGGTGGGAAAACTCGAAGTGGGGAGGGGGCTTCCAGGTCATGGGTACATAAGACGTTCTTTTGCGTTTCTGATGAGCTTCTCCAAAGGAGACAATCAGATCCGCATTTCTCAGTGAGCAGAGGGGTGACTTTGAATAGAGTGGGAGGCAGGTTGACCCTAAGCAGTTCCCCCCTTGACTTTTCCCTGTAGCTTAGTGATTTGGGGGCCCTGAGATTTTTCCTGTCACAGAATGTACATATTTAGTTGAAGAATCAGAGCAAATATGTAGAATTCAGAGTTACTCATGCACAGGCAATAACCTAAGCCAGAATTGAACTACCTAAAAAAATCTCTACCAGAATCCATAAACCCATTTCCAAATGTGTGGATGGAGAACACGGCGACTTGGGATGATGAAGGACGTTGCTCAGATTTACTTAGAAAGTGGAGAGGCCGGAGTGGAATCCAGTGCTATTTGATTCCACATTCCAAGGTCTTATGAGCCTCTCTTCCTCCCAGTACAGTGTGCAACACAGCCAGCTGGAGGCTCTCAGGCAGAGGGCCGATGAGTACCAGGCTATCCAGTGTGAGCCCTGGATCAGTAGGGCCCTCTGGTCCGGATAGCAATATATCATATAAAAATGCTGGCCGGGTGCAGTGACTCACACCTGTAACCCCAGCACTTTGGGAGATGGAGGCCAGTGGATCACGAGATCGAGAGATCGAGACCATCCTGGCCAACATGGTGAAATCCGGTCTCCACTAAAAATACAAAAATTAGCTGGGCGTGGTGGTGCACACCTGTAGTCCCAGGTACTGCAGGTACCAGCTACTTGGGAGGCTGAGGCAGGAGAATCACTTGAACCCGGGAGGCGGAGGTTGCATTGAGCCAAGATCGTGCTACTGCACTCCTGCCTGGCAACAGAGTAAGACTCTATCTCCATAAAAAAAGCCCTGGGGCATTTTTCACCCTGGTTCTTAGCATGGATGAACACTCTCTACTGTTTCCTGGGCCTGATTACATAACACTATAAAAGCTGCATGGTTTATGTTGGCAACACTCACCAGTTTTAACCATTTTCAAAACCACAGAAATGTGTAAAGAACAGGACAGTGAGTACTCATGCATCTGCTGCCAGGGCTCCCCGATTGTTCACATGTTGCCACATTTGCTTCATCTCTGTAATTTTTTGCTAAACAGTAAATTCTAAATATCATGCTTCATCCCTACATACTTTTAGCATGGTTCCCAAAAAGTAGGGGTATTATTAGGTTGGTGCAAAAGTAATTTCAGTTTTTGCCATTACTTTTTATTTATTTTTTGAGACGGAGTCTCGCTCTGTCACCCAGGCTGGAGTGCAGTGGTGCCATCTCAGCTCACCGCAAGCTCCGCCTCCTGGGTTCACGCCATTCTCTTGCCTCAGCCTCCTGAGTAGCTGGGACTACAGGTGCCCACCACCACACCCAGCTAATTGTATTTTTAGTAGAGACGGGGTTTCACTGTGTTAGGATGGTCTCGATCTCCTGACCTCATGATCCACCCACTTTGGCCTCCCAAAGTGCTGGGATTATAGGTGTGAGCCACTGCGCCCAGCCACCATTACTTTTAATGACAAAAATCGTAATAACTTTTGCACCAACCTAATAGTGACCACAGAATTATTGTCACACTTACCCATCAACAGGAATTCCCAGGTGCTGAACTGAATGGCCTCTGCACTACATCCTGTCTGGACCCTTTTCATATCATTGTGTTTTGATCTGGTCTGTCTGTGATAATTGGGTTCTACCTTCCATGGGCTTGTAACCAAATACGCTCTTCTCACTCAATAATAACCAGCACATTGGTTATTGCTTATTGAATGCTTTATATGTCAGATTCTGGGCTCAGCTCTGTGTTCATTATATTAATCCTCACAGCAACCCTAGAAGGTGGATTTTGTTACAATTCCTACATTATAAATGAAAACCTGAGGACTGTATGGGCGCTAACTGGTGAGTTGTTGTGAATTGATTTCTCTGGATACCTGTATGGCCGTGCTGTTAAAACTCTGTTTTTCTAGCCAGAGTGTGGCGTATTGGCTTTTTGATCATGGAATCTGCTCTTTTGTTTGTTCAATGATGAAAGTCCATTTTCATGGACTAGAAGTCAAGATGCTCCTTGCTTGAAGTGCAAAAATCCTTCCTGTGTCTCAGCGCTGAGACTTTCTTAGGCAGTTGGCAGCTGGGAGTAGTTGGAGGAGGTGACAGTCTCATCACAAGCCTCAAATGATGGAATTACATTTTGGATGAGACCACGTATTCTTTTCTAAAGGGATGAACTAACGCAAGTTTCCTGTCAGCACCAGTTTTGAGAGTGTGTGATCTGTGCACTTTGATTTAATTCTCTGTGGTCGCCCTGTTGAAGTTCTTCATTTGTTCCTTGACTTTGCGTTCTGTTGGTGACCTCTGATGGAGCAATGGAGTATGTGTTGTGGCTGGTGCTGGGTGGGTGCACTGTCCTCCCTCCCCCAGGGCAGATTCTCCCCTGCCCACCCTACCACCCCTGTCTGGTGCCCTTGGGCCAGGCCATGGGAGGTGATGGGCAGGTGCGTCCACCTCTGTAAGGAGTTGTGAGCTGCACTCCATGGACACCTGGGCACCTGTGTGAGTCTGCACTCCCCACATGTAGATCCCCATGCCCCCAGGAGAGTGACATTAAATAGGAAATAAGCACAGGACTAGTAGAGACTGCTGAGCAAAGAACAAATGTTCCTGCTGTATGAACAAGAGTCCCTGCCTTTCCATTTTGCACTGGGCCCTCTTCTGATGCCCAAGCAGATGGAGTAGACTGACATTTCAATTGCTCCAAGATGCGACTGTGCCCGTCATAGTCCACTCAGGCTGATGTAACAAAATACCATGGACTGGGTACATTCTAAACAACAGATTTATTTCTCACTGTTCTGGAGACTGGGAAGTCCAAGATCAAGGTGCCAGCAGATGAGGTGTCCAATGAGGGCCGCCTTGCTGCAATATCACCTGGCAGAAGAGATGGAAGGGCCGGACGGCCCTCGACCTGTCTACGGTATCAGAGTCAGGGCAGTGGCACCTGGCTCAGAAGCTGGCGTTCATGCATCCAGGAGTCCAGAGCTCCAAGTGGTAGAGACAGAATGGTAGAGACAGAATTCTCACTGTGTTCTGCTTCCTAAATCACCTCCCTCCAGGAGATTCTGCACTGTAGGAGGGAGGTGATCTAGGCAGAAGAACAGAGTGAGAACTCATAATCACAGCACCTCTTGTGTTCTAGGGACTCTTCGAAATACTGATTAGGATTCATGCTTAACTTCAGGAATTGGCCTTTTTTTCAGAAGAAGGAACCCAGGGCATGATATGGTTAAATAAGTTGTCCAAGGAACAGAGTGACAGATCTGAGATTTGAGCCCTGGGAGCCTAACTACTAAATCGTACAGCTTCTCAAGCAATTCCCTCATCTAAGGGGTGACTCTAACTGGAAGATGGTAGGAGCCGGCTCTCCATGTAGGGCCGTTGTCTTCAGGCTGCAAGTCTCTTGGGCATTTTGCCTCGTGGGTAGCTGTGGCTTCCACAAACGTTTCCAAGAATTGTATTGATTCTCCCCTCAAAGGAGACTCTAGTGCATTCATTGTTTTTTGTCTGAGTATCAAGTTATATCTTTTATTCTGTAGTTGTGTGTTATGGGTATATTCTCCATTGAGAAGAACACTTTTTCTCTCTGGAACTTGCAGGAAATGTGAGACAGGGAGACGCCAAGATAAGAAGAGGCACCTCACACCCAGTGGAGACTTCTTTTTTTTTTTTTTTTTGAGACGGAGTCTTGCTCTGTCGCCCAGGCTGGAGTGCAGTGGCAAGATCTCGGCTCACTGCAAGCTCCGCCTCCCAGGTTCATGCCATTCTCCTGCCTCAGTCTCCTGAGTAACTGGGACTACAGGCACCCACCACCACACCCGGCTAATTTTTTGTATTTTTAGTAGAGACAGGGTTTCACCATGTTAGTCAGGACGGCCTCGATCTCCTGACCTCGTGATCCACCCGCCTCGGCCTCCCAAAGTGCTGGGATTACAGGCTTGAGCCACTGCACCCGGCAGAGACTTCTTTAGTAGTCCAAAACATCCTTTATTTCAGCCCCTGGTGTGATGAATGATTTTTGAGGAATCAGGGAAGAAGGTTAAATTTCTTTCTTAAATTCTCTTTGCAAACATTTTCCAGCAGGATCATTCCCTTAAGAGTTGTAGAAATATGGTGAAGGGCCAATCAATGTTCCCCTAGAAAGTTCTTTGCCAATTTAGTCATTTATCTATGCTTCTATTTCCAAACATTAGGAGGTAGTCAGATACTTGTTTAGAGGAATTCTATGGTTTGTCAGATTCCTTTAAGGATTTTCAGATGAAGAAAGCATACATTCCTGCGAGCAGTGTGGCCAGGGGAGAATATACATGCAGGTGGATACATCTGTCTTTGCACTGTTTACCTGCAGGAATGTGTGGATTGTGCAACCCTCCTGCCAAACTAAATGATCAAATAGGGGCTTGTGGCACCTGTAAATTCCTTTCTGCCTTTTGCTCTCCACCTTAAATTGTTCAGTACAATACTGCTCAAAGCATAAATGTTCCATGCTTTGTTTTCTCAGCATTGATCAATTAGGACTAATCTAATAAATGTATTTTTCTCTTATTTACACTTCAACTCTATTGGATTCATTGAATCAGAAAACCATGAGAAATCTATGCAGCATTCTTTTTATCCGGATACATTAAAAAGCTGCCATCCATATCAACAGGTATAATCCTATATTAGGGGTGGTGTGTGGAGGTGTTGTCTGCACTCCCAAAATTTGAATCCAAGCTTAACCAGAAAAAGCTGTTGTAGAATCCTGCTTCATCGTTATCAGGTGCTACCATTTGTTGAAAAGTGCCATGTTTCAGATCCTATGTTAAAGATTCTAGAGGCATTATCTCATCTTTTTATTTTACAGATCCTCCTATGAGGAAGTAATTTTATCACAATTTTACAGATGTGGAACTGAGGCTTAAAGTTTCAGTAAGTTACCCAAGCAAGAGGTTTCCTGTTTCAGGTCTATGCAACAAAAGAGAAAATCTAGGGGTTTTAACAAGGGCTCTGCAGTTTTTGTTCATGTCACACTCTATCTTTGTAATATGCAAGGAGAAATAAACTTTTATTGAGTTCCCTTTATATACCAGGCAGTGTGAGAGTCATTGCCCATATGACCTCATTTGAATTTTCACAACCATCTTTGGAGATAGTATGGAGAAACTGAGGCTCAGTACTAATTTGTCTAATATTTAAAAAGCTACTGAGATGTGATACTTGGAGCTAAGCAAGGCAGGGGTGCAGTAGAAGAAGCGAGAGAGGAGAGTGAGATCAATCATTGGCAATTGTGCAGATGTGGAGCGGGTGGTGGGCTCTTGATGGCGGTATGGGAGCTTCGGTTCATTTCTCTCCTTTTGTCATTTATCTCTAGTCTCACCTCCCAGTGAGATAAAAGATCCAATTTTCAAACAAATTTGAAGTTATCTTCTCCTGGTGAGCTGCAAAAGCTTGTTTATTCTCCAATTCTTCTCCCTCTTGACCCAACTCTGAGGGCAAGACTGATCCATGGAGCAGTCCATTCTTATAAATATTTAATAGTATAAGAAGTAAGAGGAGTGAGTCATTGATGCTGACCTGCCATCATGAAAGATGCAGCCCATCGCAAGAAAGAGACCAGCCTTACATGGAGTGGAGCATGAACACAGAGATCAGAAGATGGTGTAGAATACATTGCGTCACCAACTCATCCCTGTAGTACCTGTTTCAGACAGGCACGCTCACATCCCTTCCCTCTTACTTTCCAGTCCCTTCTCCCTTGTTTTCTAGCTCTTCTGTTCTCTTAAGGGTACTGGCTCAATCTAGTTCCTTATGGGCAAGTCCTGTTTTCCTTGAATCTGTACCATGTGCAGAACTTGAACCCCTCTCAAGCTTTACTAATCCCCTGTGTCTTAGTCAAGTTGGGCTGCTTTAACAAAACAGCAAGGCCTGCGTGGCTTAAATAACAAACATTAATTTCTCAGATCTGGAGGCTGAAGTACAAGGTCAAAGCGTCAGCAGATTTGGTTCTTGGTGAGGGCTCTCTTCCTGGCTTGCAGACGGCTGCGTTCTTGCTGTGTTCTCACATGGTGGAGAGAGAATGAGCTCTCCTTTCTGCTCTTCTAAGGACAGTAATCTTATCATGGGGGCTCCAACTTAAGACCTCATTAAATTTAATTACCTTTCAAAGGCCCTACTTGCAAATCCCATCACGTTGGAGATTTGGGGTTTAACATGGGAATTTTGGTGATGGGGGGTGGGGACACAAACATTCAGTGCATAGCTCTCTCTTCTTGCATATCTGAGACACACAGTTGCACTAAGGGGTCCCCTTTGTAATGGGAATTAAGTTAGGTAGGGCCAAAGTGGGTGAAGGATAGAGAACCCTGCCCTGAAAATCTCAACGGAGGTCATAAAAAATACTATTTGGATGAGATTCTGACTAAAAGTAGCAACCAAGAAACTCATAAGTTAGTTGAAAATTCAAAAACTGGATGTTACAAAATGACTTGTGAATTTCTCAGATGAGGCATGCTGAGCTCTAAAGTTCCAGTTAAGGTCTCATCTTTGGGTCGCTTATGCCAGTAGACAGCCCTCAAACTGAATTTCTGCTTTATTCTGTTCGATTATATGGCCATATATTTCTCGTGAAACATTTTGAGTGACCCTTTACCAAGGAAATGGCTTTTTAAGCTAGTGAATCACATCTTTTCATATTTCCTTCTGTTCCCTCTTTTTATTTCCATGTAAAATATTCCAAATGACATTAAGTGTACCCTGAAATTGTCACGGGAAAAACCAAGCAAAGTGCTTAGAAATATCTGCATATTCAGGAAAAAATCATTTGCCAAGTATTAACACACAAGACTGAGTAAATCACGTGGGAAGAAGAAAAAGGTCACATTCCAATTTTACAAAGCAACAGCTGCCATAGCTGAAAAGAGAAAATCAATGCCATAAACACTGTTTGATTTTTTAAGGTGTAACAAAGCAGAAAGTTTCCAATTAAACTTTTTTTGGCAGTGCCCCAATATTCATTTTTACATAAATGGATTTGATTGCTTTTTCTTTGACGTGAAATTTCCAGAATAGTTCATGCATAACAGTGTAAGACTCTGAGAGGTTGTGGGAAAACGATGGATGTAGATGGTTGTGAGCTTTAGATTTGTGATCTGGCTCTTTGTTTCAGTTAGGATAGGATTTGTATTTAATTGACCCAACTGCAGTGTCTTACCCCAGGTAAAGGTTTATTTCTCTCACGTAAAAATCCAGAGGCCGGAAGTCTGTGGAAGGCATGTTGGCCTCAGGGATCTTGGCTCTTTCCAGCTCATCTATGTTATGCCTATAACTTGTTCTCAGGGTCCAGCATGGTAACTAAGACACCAGCTGGCCCATGAGCACGTCAGGCATCAGGGCAGAGGAAAATGAAGAAGGAACAGAGGGCAAGGAGCAGGTGCCCTTTTATTCAAAGCTGCTTTAATTGACATTGAATATCCATGAAACAGTGAAACAGCATAACTAACGCCAGTTTTGTTGAAGGAGCCTCTGCCCATAGGCTAGGATAATTTTAGAGCACTGACATAAAACTCAAAAACAGCAATCATGTGGATGAATGGGGACGTATGTGAGCAACTTTTGTTAAAGATTTATGGGAACGAGGAGGTTTGGCTATCACCATATAAGAGACCATTACCGAGGACCTTTGTTGGTGCCCAGATACCTGTGGTTGTCACCCTCCTTTCCCTCTTACCTAAAGATAAAAGACAAGGCAAAGCCCACTTAATTCTGAGTTGGTTCTATAGGGCATTAGTCCACCATCTTCTTGGCTTGCTGGCTGTCCTAATAAAGTGGCTTTCTGGCCAGGTGCAGTGCCTCATACCTGTAATGCCAGTGTTTTGGGAGGCTGAGGCGGGTGGGTGGATCACTAGGGCAGGAGATCAAGATCATCCTGGCCAACATGGTGAAACCCCTGTCTCTACTAAAAATACAAATATTAGCTGGGCATGGTGGTATATGCCTGTAATCTCAGGTACTTGGGAGGCTGAGGCAGGAGAATCGCTTGAACCAGGGAGTCGGAGGTTGCAGTGAGCCAAGATTGCGCCACCGCACTTCAGCCTGGTGATACAACAAGACTCCATCTCAAAAAAAAAAAGAAAAAAAGAAACTGGATTTCTTTGCTCCAAATCCTTGTCTCTCAACTTACTGGCCTTTGTGCAGCAAGCAGAACGAGTTTGGACTCAGTGACACTCATACAAAACAATGCACAGTATGAAATGTACAGCTTAATAAATTATGATAGAGAAGATGCTTACGGATTTACTACAGCAGACAAGGAAGAGACACAGCCAGCCCCTGAGGACCCCATTACCTCTCTCCATCAGCACCCTTTCTTCCTTCTCAAAGGTGGGTAGGTCTTGACTTCTTTGCCTGTTTTTGAATTTTATGTAAATTGAATCATACAGTATGTGTTCTTGAACACACCTTCTTTCTCTTTATATTTATAAGATTCATCATATTGCAAAATGTAGCTGCAGTTTATCAGATTTCATAGCTGTCTGTGGTATATTTATTTCACTGTTGATGATTTGGCTTGTTTCTAAATTGGGACTCTTAGGAATAGTGCTGCTATGAACATTCTTTTTTTTAATTTTTATTTTATTTGAGACGGAGTCTTGCTCTGTTGTCCAGGCTAGAGTGCAGTGGCGATCTTGGCTCACTGCAAGCTCCGCCTTCCGGGTTCACGCCATTCTCCTGCCTCAGCCTCCCAAGTAGCTGGGACTACAGGTGCCTGCCACCATACCCGGCTACTTTTTTTGTATTTTTAGTAGAGACGGGGTTTCACCGTGTTAGCCAGGATGGTCTCGATCTCCTGACCTCATGATCCAGCTGCCTCGGCCTCCCAAAGTGCTGGGATTACAAGCGTGAGCCACCGCACCTAGCCGTTTTTTTTTTTTTTTTTTTTTTGGAGATGGAGTGCAATGGCATGATCTCGGCTCACCGTAACCTCCACCTCCCAGGTTCAAGCGATTCTCCTGCCTCAGCCTCCCGAGTAGTTGGGATTACAGGTATGTGCCACCACGCCCAGCTAATTTTGTAGTTTTAGTGGAGATGGGGTTTCTCCATGTTGGTCAGGCTGGTCTTGAACTCCAGACCTCAGGTGATCTGCCCCACTCAGCCTCCCAAAGTGCTAGGATTACAGGCGTGAGCCCCTGCACCCGGCTACTATGAACATTCTTATACTGGTCTCCAGCACTCCTGTGTATCTGTGTTGGGTATGCGTGTGTTCACAGTGGTTGTACAAATTTACCACTTACAGAGCACGTGCGTTTCCAGTCTCCCACATACTTGTCAATATTTGGTACTGTCTTTTTTTTTTTTTTGGTTAGCCATTCTCATGGGTATACAGTGGTACCTTTTGTTTTCATTTCACTGAGTGCTAATGAGATTGAACATCTTTTATTTTTTTATATTTATATTTATATTTATATTTTTTGAGACAGTTTTTGTTCTTGTCACCCAGACTGGAGTGCAATGGAATGATGTCAGCTCACTGCAACTTCCACCTCCTGGGTTCCAGCGATTCTCCTGCCTCAGCCTCTCAAGTAGCTGAGGTTATAGGCACCTACCACCATGCCCAGCTAATTTTTGTATTTTTAGTAGAGATGGGCTTGACCATGTTGGCCAGGCTGGTTTTGAACTCCTCATCTCAGGTGATCCACCTACCTTGGCCTCCAAAGTGCTGGGATTATAGGCATGAGCCACTGTGCCTGGCCAGTTGAAAATCTTTTAATATATTTATGGCCTTTGAGTTTTTATTATTATTTTATTATTTTTTTTTTGAGATGGTGTCTTGCTCTGTCGCCAGGTTGGAGTGCAGTGGGGCGATCTCAGCTCATTGCAATCTCTGCCTCCTGGGTTCAAGTGATTCTCCTGCCTCAGTCTCCCGAGTAGCTGGGACTACAGGTGTGCGTCACCACACCCAGCTAATTTTTGTATTTTTAGTAGAGATGGGGTTTCACCATGTTGGCCAGGATGGTCTTGATCTCCTGAGCTTGTGATCCACCTGCCTTGGCCTCCTGAAATGGTGGGATTACAGGTGTGAGCCACCGTACCTGGCTGAGATTTTTTTTTTTTTTTTTTTTTTTGAGACAGGGTCTCACTCTATTGCCCAGGCTGGAGTGCAGGGGCACAATCACGGTTCACTATAGCCTTGACCTCCCCAGCTCAAGTGATCCTCCCACCACAGCCTCCCAAGTAACTGGGACTACAGGGCTGCACCACGGCACCCAGCTAATTTTCTGTGGAGACAGGGTTTTCCATGTTGCCTAGGCTGGTCTTGAACTCCTGGGCTCAAGAAATCCTACCACCTCAGCCTCCCAAAGCACTCTGATTACAAGTGTGAGCCACTGTGCCTGGACTGGATATTTTCATTTGTGAAGTACCTGTTCAATAATTCTCTTGCCTGTATTTCTGTCTCTTTTTCTTCCTATAGGTGTTCTTACTATATTCTGGATACTATTCTTTTGCCAGTTGAATGTGTTGCAAATATGTGCCCCCCACTCCATGGCTTGCCTTTTCATTTTTATAATAGTGGGTTTTTTTAATGAACAGATGATTTAAATTATTATTAATGGGCTCTAAATATATTTTGTGTTTTTGCTTTTTTTTTTGTATTTTGTTTAATCTTTCCCTGTGGCAAGTATTAGAATAAGGAAGGTATTAATCTGTTATATTATAGAAGCTTTATTTTTTTATTTCACATTTAGATTTAAAACCTATTTAAAGTTATTTCTGTGAATGGTGTGAGAGATGAAGTTTCGTTGTTTTTCTAAGTGGGTATGTATCTGACCAAGAGCTAGTTATTGAAATAACTTTCTTCCTCTGTTCTGTAACACCAGCTTTCTCCATATGTGAATGGGTCTGTTTCTAAAATCTGTATTCTGCTCTATTTGTTCATTTGACTAAACATGTGGCGATACCACATCTAAATTACTATAGCTTTATGTCTAATCTTGATACATGATAGACCCACCTTAACGTTCTTTCTCAAGAATATCTTGCTTAAGTATGGTATTTTTTTCTATATAAAATTTAGAATAAGCTTGTCCATTTCCACAGAAAAATCTATTGGGATTTTGATTAAAATTGCACTGAATCTATAGATAATTTGGGGAGAATTATCATTTTTTACCATATAAGTTTTATTTTTTGAGAATACCTATTTTAACTTTAAAAATGTCTCAATAATGTTTTAAAGTTTCCTGTTTAGTAGTCATGCAGATTGATATATGTATTTCTCCCTAGATATCTGGTGGTTTTTGAGTTGTTATAAATATACACACACACACACACGCATACACACTTTTTTAAAGATAGGCTCACAGTCTGTTGCTGAGACTGGAGTGCAGTGACATGATTATACCTCACTGTGACTTCAGATTCCTGGGCTCATGTGATTCTCCTACCTAATCCTCCCTAGCAGCTGTGACTACAGATGTGTGGCACCATGTTTGGCTAATTTTCTGAATTTTTTGTAGACAAGGGGGTCTCATGTTTTCCAGGCTGGTCTTGAACTCCTGGTCTCAAGTGATCCTCCTGCCTTGGTCTCCCAAAGAGCAGGGATTACAGGTGTGAGCCACTGAGCCTGGCTATATATAGTATCTTTTAAGAGTTGTAGTTTCTGAATTTTTGTTGCTAATGCATAAAGATGGATTATGTTTTTTCTTTTTTCTTTTTTTTTTTTTTGAGACAGAGTCTTGCTCTGTCACCCAGGCTGGAGTGCAGTGGCGCGATCTCAGCTCACTGCAAGCTCCGCCTCCCGGGTTCACACCATTCTCCTGCCTCAGCCTCCCGAGTAGCTGGGACTACAGGTGCCTGCCACCACGCCCAGCTAGTTTTTTGTATTTTTAATAGAGATGGTTTTCACCATGTTAGCCAGGATGGTCTCAATCTCCTGACCTCGTGATCTGCCCACCTTGGCCTCCCAAAGTGCTGGGATTACAGGCATGAGCCACCGTGCCCGGCCAGAATATGTTTTTGTTTATTAGCCTTATAACCTACTTTGTTAAGCTCACTAATTTTTAATAATTTCTTTGTAGATTTATTGGGATTTATTTTTTATAGAATCGTATTGTTTGCACAAATGACAGCTTTATTTCTTCCTTTCTAATTTTATTGTGTTTTTATTTCTTTTACATGCTTTACGGGGCTGACTACAGTCTTCAGCGTAGTGTTGAATTGAATGGTGCTAAAGATAGTTTTTGTCTCCTCCAGGAACTCAGAGGGAAGGCTTTCAGTATTTTACCATTGAGTATAAAGTTTGTCATCGGGTTTTGCAGGTGTCCTTTTATTAAATTAAATACTCTTCTATTATTTGTAGAAACAAATGAAGACCAGCCAAAGAGAAAAGCGAAGGCTATTTTTTAGAGTCTGCTGTAGCAAGGGAGTCCACCACCACCTGTATTTTGGCAGAGACTTGCAGGCAGAGGAGTGGAAAGCTTATTTTATTTATTTATTTATTTTTTTTGAGACAGAGTTTCTCTCTTATTGCCCAGGCTGGCATGTGATGGTGTGATCTGGGCTCACGGGAACCTCTGCCTCCTGGATTCAAGCAATTCTTCTGCCTCAGCCTCCCCAGTAGCTGGGATTACAGGCATGTATCACCATGCCGGGCTAACTTTTTTTTTTTTTTGTATTTTTAGTAGAGACAGGGTTTCTCCATGTTGGTCAGGCTGGTCTGGAACTCCCGACCTCAGGCCATCTGCCCGCTTCAGCCTCTCAAAGTGCTGGGATTACAGGCATGAGCCACCGTGTCCAGCCTGAAAGCTTTATCTAGGAAAAAGGGGAGACTTCAGGTGTGCCCTGATTGCAAGGCTGTTGGCTACTTTCTGATTGTTTCTAAGGCAGAAGTGAGGACAAAAATTAGGAAATCGGTCAGTTATTAAGTCCCAGCCATTCTGGATCCATTGTTACAAGGGTTATTGTTTGACTTCCTGGATTGTTACTAGAGATAGCAACCTGACTTCCTGCAAGCCTGACTTATAGCAGGCAGCTTCCTGGGCTGTACACTGTCCATGAGGGGTTGGTTTCTGGGCAAATTGCTGCAGGCTGTGGGTCTGGCCACTGTCGTTTGCATATTGTCTCCCATATAGTTTTCTAAGAGTCGTTATTATTAGTATTGAAAAATCATGAATGAGGATTTAATTTTATCATTTTTTGGCATATATTGATACCTGTATTAGTTTTTCTTTTATTCTGCTAGTGAATTAAGTGATTTTCAAATGTTGATTCAATCTATAAATCCTGGCAATAAACCCAATTTTGCCTTGATGAATTATCCCTTTTATACTGGATTCAGTTTGCAGATACTTTATTTGGGATTAATGATATTCACAAATGAGGTAGAAATGCAATTTTCCTGTCTTGTAACGTCGTTGTGATGCCATGTAAAGGCCAGGTTTTGGTAGCAAGATTAAAATGTTTTATATAATGAGTTGGGATTTATTTATTATTTTTTAAAAAGTTTGGTAAAATTCACTGGTGAAGCCATGTGGGCCTGGAGTTTTAATTGTTGATAAAATTTGTTACATAGATATGAAATAATCAGATTTATTATTTTTCTTGTGTCCATTTTGATGTTTTTTTAAAAAAATTTTATTTTGAATAATAGACTTGTCAGAAGTTCCAAAAAGCATGTTCAAGGAGGTCCTGTGTACCCTTTGTTCAGTTTCCCCCAATGCTAACATCTCATATCACTGTGGTGCAATATAAAATCCAGGAAATTGAGAAGGATAGAATCTACAAAGCATATTCCACACTTCACCAGTTTTACATGCAGTTGTGTGTTTGTGTGCATGCAGTTTGATACAATTTTATCATATGTGTAGATTTGTTGTAACCACCACTGACCACCAAGTACATAATTTTGATCTCATTACATGGTCCTTTATAGACACCCACCTCCTTCCCATATCCTTAATCGCTGGCGATCACTGATCTGCTGTTCATCCCCATAATTTTGTCATTTGAAGAATGTTTACATAAATGAAATTATATACTATGCAGCCTTTTGGGGTTGTCATTTTTCCCTCAGCATAAAAGAGATGTGTCAAGTTAAAAATACTTAAAATGTGTGAGTAACTTTGGAACTGCTCAATGGACTTTGAGGAGAGTTAGTGGAAGTCTAAAGTGCACGGAAGAAAGTGTTCACAGAAATCCCATTATCTCTGAGAATGCTGCCAGTGAAGTTTTACTGGGTAATAGTGAATATCTTATTGGAACTGGAGACAGGAGATTCTTGTTATGTAGTGGCAGAAAGTTCATGAAAGGTTGAAAATTTCCTTTTGAATTGGATGACATAACTAAGATTTCTAAAAGTTCTGAAGGTGTCACTTGGTTTCTTCTGATGCTTATAGCAAAATGTGCAAAGAGAGACTGAGGGATGGGCTGTCAAACAAAAAGGAGTCAGAATTTAACTTGATGGTTTTGAAAATTCTCAGCCTATACAGATAAAAAATAATGCTAAAGTTGAGAAGTGACTTCTGAACAAAGATCAAATACAAGGCGTTCTCAGAAAAGCTTGGTCTAAGGATGAAGCTTCTTGATTCTTTTATTTCTGTTGAGAAGTGATTCCTGTCAGTCTTTTTTGGTGGCTGCTCTGAAGCAATTTTCAGAACTTTAAAGTTCTTGGGGTATGAATTAGTTTTCTAGGGCTGTTGTAACAGAATGGTTTAAAAACAAAAGACATTTGTTTTTTCACAGTTTTGGAGGCTAGAACTCTGAAAATTTTGTTGTTAAGCCAAAATCAAGGTTGCGGAAGAGCCAAACTTTCTCTGGAGGCTCAAGGGAAAAAAACTTTCCTGCATCTTCCAGCTTCTTGTGGCCCCAGGCATTTCTTGGCTTATGGTAGCATCACTCCGGTGTCTGTCTCCATCTTCACACGGCCTTCTTCTCTTCTTGCTGTATCCTCTCCTCTTCTTATAAGGAAGCTGGTGACTAGATTTAGGATGAACCCTGAATCTAGGATAATTTAATTTTGATATCCTTAATTAATTACATTTTCAAAGACCTTATTTTGAAATAAGGTTGAGAAGCTGAGGTTCTGGGTGGATATGGATTTTTGGAGAACACTATATTCAACCCACTACTGTGTAGTTTTTCTTTTTTTTAATTTGTCATGCTTGGGCTATGCTAGAATTCTTGAATCTATATCTTGATGCCTTTCCTTGGCTTTGGGAAATTTTCAGGAATTGGCTTATGTCTTTAAATACTGCTTCTTTCCCATTCTTTCTCTTTTGTTTCTCTGAGCTTCAATTGTGTGTGTGTGTGTGTGTGTGTGTGTGTGTGTGTGTGTGTGTATTGTATCTTCTATTACTTTAAGCTCATTTTGTTGCCTTTTTATGTTCTATTGTTTATTCATGCTGCATCCTGGATGTTTTCTTCTGACCAATCTTTAAGTTCACAGATTTTCTCTTGTTGTAGCCGATCTACTTTAAAGCACATCCTTTAAATTCTTAATTTCATTTAATTCCTCTTCCAGTTCTAGAAGTTTTCATTTCTTTGTTTCCATTCATCTACCAAGTTTCTTGAGCTTTAAATTTATCTTCTTGAAAATATTCAGCCTAGCTGTTTAAAATTCTTTATCTTGTAACTATTTGTTACATTTCCTGCGGTTCTGTTTGTTTTGCCTGTTTTTTCCTCTTTCTTTTTAAATCACATAATCCTGTCTCCTATGTGTCTCATGATTTTTTAGGAATATATTTTGCTTATGGTTGGTTGCTAGGGACATTGGCAAATCTGGATCATCACAAACTAATTTTCGTGATTGAGATTTTACAAAATTAGGCTTCATTTCTGATAGGTCCGGTGTGTTGCTATCTCACCTTTAATTAAAGTCGGCAGTTTTGGGGTCTCAATTCAAATGTTTGTTTCCCAGTGTTCCTTCTGCTTGATAAGTCTTGGAATCTAACATTTGTGCCATTATTGATGTGAGGCTGTTAAAACGCTCTGCTCAGCATTCTCAGCCTTTCAGCTGCGTGTTCTGAATGGGTACACAGACCCTACAGAAAAGGCAGACCCAAATGCTGGGCTTGCCTCTCTGGTGGTACATTTTCTTCTATGCCATAGTCTTGTAAATATTCACTGATTTCTTAGCTCCACAATGTCCTCAGACTTTTAAATTTGTCTGGCGTTCCTCATTTTTCTCAACAGGAATGGTGGTTTGAATAACCTAATCCATTATTATCAGAAGTAGAAGTCTTCCAATGCCAACTGTATTTTAGGTTTCTGGATGCTGACATACCACACTACATTCATATCACATGGGTCAGATCCAAGCCAGAGGCCTGGGAATAATATATGTCCAATTAAAATGGGGGGCTGGGTACAGTGGCTCACACCTATAAATCCAGCACTTTGGGAGGCTGAGGCAAGTGGGTCACTTAAGGTCAGGAGTTCAAGACCAGCCTGGCCGACATGGCTAAATCCCATCTGTACTAAAAATATAAAAAGTAGCAGGGTGTGGAGGTGCATGCCTGTAATCTCAGCTAAGGCATGAGAGGCTGAGGCACGAGAATCACTTGAACCTGGAAGGTGGAGGTTGCAATGTGCTGAGATTGTGACACTGCACTCCAGCCTGGGTGATAGAGTGAGACTCTGTCACAAAAAATAAAAAATAAAAATAAAAAATAAAAAGAGGGGTTCTCATTTTACATGATGTGATTATTACACATTATATGCCTGAATCAAAACATCTCATGTACGCCATAAATATACACACCTACTATGTACCACCACCAACAAAAAATAAAACCTTAACATTATATTTTTTTTTTTTTTTTTGAAGACGGAGTCTGCGCTCCAGTTCGCCCAGGCTGGAGTGAGTGCAGGATCTCGACTCACTGCAGAGCTCCACGTCGCCAGAGTTCCTGCCATTCCCTCCTGCCTCAGGCGCTCCGCGAGTAGTGGAACTACAGCGCCGACAGCCCCCCCCCCCCGCCCCACCCCGCCCTAAGTTATTTTGTATTTTTAGTAGAGACGCGGGTTCAGCCGTGTTAGCCAGGATGTCTCGATCTCCTGACGCTCGTGATCCGCCGGACTGCCGGCCCTCCCAAAAAGTGCTGTGATTTCACAGGCGTGAGCCACCGAAGTGCCCGGCCCATTAAAATTTTTTATGTTAAAAAATTGAGGCTCAAACGCCCATCTCTACTAAAAATACAAACAAAATTTAGCCCAGGTGCGGTGCTCAAGCGCTGCAGTCCCATCACTTTGGGAGGTCGAGGGCAGACGGCATCCACGGGGCGGTCAGGAGATCGAGCGCATCCTGGCTAACACGGTGAAACCCCGTCTCTACTTAAAATAACAAACAAAAAAAAAAAAAAAAAGGAAAATGAGCCCGGGGCCGTGGTGGCGGGCCGCCCTGTAGTCCGCAGGCTAACCGGGAGGCTTGAGGCAAGGAGAATGCGGGACCCGGGAGGCGGAAGCTTGGCAGTCGAGCGTGAGAATCCGGCCCCACTCCACTCAGCCTGGGCGACAGAGTGAGGACTCGTCTCAAAAAAAAAAAAAAAAAAAAAAAAAAAAAAGAGGGCCTCTCATACAGAAGAGGTCCACTTTAAACTCTATTTATAATAAGGTTTTAAGGTTTTATTTATTTCTTATATGAAAAACACAACCTACTACCTTGGCCCACTGGGCCCTAACCACAGGTATTACTGGATGATTGAGATTGTATGATAAAAAGATAACATTTAGAGAAAGCACGACATTGTATAAATGTTTATTGTATTGAATTAAGTCCAGTGATATAATCATAAAAGAAAACAAGTATGTGTATATTTTGTAAACCAGAAACTTGGTAAACCTTAAAATAATAGAAGCGTCATTTTCAAGGTGGATGCCAGAAAAAAAAAAATAGGTTCTATTACTCTATTACAGCTTTGGGGACATTGAGATGTTTCTGTCATATCTGCCTCCTATTAGTATTTGGAACTTGGGCTATGATTCTCTCTAGTTCTTGTGTTCTCCATATATAAAATGTAGATAATTCATATTTACATAATATTTGAGGGTTCAATTGGAGGATGCACTCTGAGTCCAATGAATACAGTATTCCATTGTTCTTGACTAACACTACCATATATTGTAAAATGTTGAAAAAAAAGCAATGGTTGCTTGCTAAACCAATGAACCATCAGTTATTAAAAATTTCAGGACCTGGCCGGGTGCAGTGGCTCATGTTTGTAATCCCAGCACTTTGGGAGGCTGGGGTGGGTGGATCACTTGAGTCCAGGAGTTTGAGACCAGCCTGGCCAATGTGGCGAAACCCTGTCTCTACTAAAAATGTAAAAATTAGCTGGGCGTGGTGGTGTACACCTGTAGTCTCAGCTACTTGGGAGGCTGAGGCAGGAGAATCACTTTAACCCAGGAGGTGGAGGCTGTCACTACATTCCAGCCTGGGCGACAGAGCAAGACTGTCTCACAAAAAAAAAAAAAAAAAAAAAAAAAAAAAAAAAAAACAAGGCCTAAAAACGAGGAACTTTCAGTTGACCTTTTGTGAATATCGTACTTTCACATTCTACCATTCAATGGAAGTTTTCACATGTATTTCAGGAAGTTAGAGGGAAGTAGTTACATCCTACTGACAAAACCCATCATCTAGTAGAGCAATCAACATCAAAATCTCTTCCATTTATTAAATGTCTCTTTATATGGGCACAAGACTAAACATTTAGTTTGTGTTCTTTACTTTTACCATTAATTCTTCCGATAAGTATAATTGGTTTTGTTTTTGCTTTTTTTGAGATGGAGTCTTGCTCTGTCACCCAGGCTAGAGTGCAGTGGCTCGATCTTAGCTCACTGCAAACTCTGTCTCCCAGGGTCAAGCGATTCTCCTGCTTCACCCTCCCGAGTAGCTGGGATTACAGGTGCCTACCACCGTGCCTATCTAATTTTAGTAGATTTCACCATGTTGGGGTTTCATCATGTTGGCCAGGCTGGTCTTGAACTCCTGACCTCGTGATCCACCCACCTCGGCCTCCCAAAGTGCTAGGATTGAAGGCATGAGCCACCATGGCCCAACCTGATAAGTGTAATTGTCAAAATGAAAAAAAAAAATGCTTTTGTTGAGTATTTATCAAGCTGTAGTTTATCAGTACCAAACTTTGAACCAATTAGGTACACATAGCTTCTTTCTGATAGCCTCGGAAGAGATAACTCACAAGAGATAACTATTCAACCTTCTCAAAGACTTATATCCTCAATATTTATTTTAATAATGTACAAGGTCTTTCTCTTTCATGCTGGAAACCATGGTCCCAAAGAGCTGCAATTCTTCTCTGTATTTTATCAATATGGTGATGGTATTATCTAGGTCACTCCAAAATGAGACTTTGTGGTTTAAAATAAGTTTAAATATATAGCTATACAGCAATAGAGATGTTGAGTTTTCTTGTGAGAAGCCAACATCTGTTTTCAAGTGGGAATGAAACATATTTGTAGGAAATCTGATGTTAAACAGTGGTATCAATATAGTTCTATCAACAAATACTTATACAGTGTTCACCATTGGGTATTGATGCTTAATTTTTAGGGCCTTTAGTAAATTCCTTAGTATGTAGAACTTCAATTTCTTTAGGTAACTGAAGTGTTACAAAATAAGTTACATATCCTCCAGTAACAAGTATAGTACATGGTTCATACTAGATATTCAATAATTACTTGATTCAGTGATTCACCAGTTTATTGAGCGAGAGAGAAGCTGGTGGCAGAGTCCAGGATGAAAGACCTCCCTCCTGTATTTTAATTCCTTTCTTCAACTACTTTCCCCAGAAACTTTTTGTGCTACTCTTTCTTCTGGATATTCTTCTCAGATCCACAGCTCCCTTCTCTAATATTAGCTACTGTATATCCTTATTGTTGAATGGTGCAAGAAACAGAGAAGGCAGATACTGAAATATGTTTTAATCTAACTCCTGAATTCCTGAATCCAAATCTGGTATTTCACATCTCTCACCTCTACAAGCAGGTAAAGTGCCAATAGAATGGTTGGAAGAACAGAATTAGAATCTCTGAATATCAATATTGCTTCTACCATGCACCAGAACTGCTTCCTTGGATAAATTGCTCAACTTCTAGGCCTTATAGATACAATGAATGACTCAAATCTGCCACCTACAGCTGGACTATTTCTATATTCTGATATTTTGAGATAATTTTGAGGTGATTTTGTTGCTTCTTATTCCTAGTGGGTTTTTGTTTTTGTTTTCTTTTCTTTTTGTTTTTTGAGTTGGAGTTTCACTCTTTATTGCCCAGGCTGGAATGCAGTGGTGTAATTTCAGCTCACTGCAGCCTCTGCCTCCCAGGTTCAGGCAATTCTCATGGCTCAGCCTCTCGAGTAGCTGGGATTACAGACACCTGTCACCATGTCCAGTTAATTTTTGTACTTTCACTAGAGAGGGCGTTTCACCATGTTGGCCAGGTTGGTCTCGAACTCCTGACCTCAGGTGATCTGCCTGCCTCGGCCTCCCAAAGTGCTGGGATTACAGGCGTGAGCCACTGCACCCAGCCATTCCCACTTCTTTAGAACTAAACTAATTAATGGAAGAAGTGGGTTGAATTTTAATGTTATATTATAAAATTTAAGTACATTATTACTCTAATGGGGATAAAGGGAACTTTTCCTTGAGCATTTTGCCATGGATTGGGTCAACTATGTTTTTTAGGTTATGTGCAATACCTGGGAGCTCGTAAGTGGCCATGTAAAATCTTCTAAAATAGTATTATAATAGTGGCCTGAAAAAAGGGAGGTAATTCATATTCGATTTGAGAAATATTGCCCCAAAATATAATCATTTACCCTATATTATAGTACATCTACATATTTGGTTACCATAAGAAATAGTCTTATGTTAATTGAACATGATGGATCCCAAGAAACTATGCCTCACTGAATTATATAAACATTTTTTATTGAGCCATTTATTGAACCTGTTGGCCATAGGGAAAATGTATTGAGTGAATCTGCCCGCCAAGGATGCTCATGGACTTCTTGTTTATGAACTCTTTTTTTTTTTTTTTTTTTTTTTTGAGGCGGAGTCTCGCTCTGTCGCCCAGGCTGGAGTGCAGTGGCCGGATCTCAGCTCACTGCATGCTCCGCCTCCCGGGTTCACGCCATTCTCCTGCCTCAGCCTCCCGAGTAGCTGGGACTACAGGCGCCCGCCACCTCGCCCGGCTAGTTTTTTGTATTTTTTAGTAGAGACGGGGTTTCACTGTGTTAGCCAGGATGGTCTCCATCTCCTGACCTCGTGATCCGGCCGTCTCGGCCTCCCAAAGTGCTGGGATTACAGGCTTGAGCCACCGCGCCCGGCCGTTTATGAACTCTTAAAGAAGTTTATTTGGTGCTGGGTCGTGAAGCTGTTTCTGGATGAAATACCAGAGTAGTTTCAAATATTTTTCTTGTAATGCAATATATTTTGTTATGTGCTTTGAAGTCATTAAACTTGGTTAATATGGAGATGCTTTTATTTCATTATAGAAGTTTAAGCTCTTATATTAGCATTTCACTTACAAGGGTATTTTATGCTTTCACACATTTTGCTGTAATATCGTATCTACCTAAAAACTAGCTTTCATTAATCCTCAATTTTACACGCCAAGACTTCATGAAAAAATAAAATTTGATTAAATGTTCTAGATAAATGAAGCTGAATTTTATTAAATGACAATGAACTGTTTGGGGAGTGCTTTTAAATTACTTTTAAGTTACCTCAGAAATTTGTTATAAATGCTGTGCTATTTTATGAGTTTTTTTCCTCTCAGGATGAGCCAGCTTATATTTAATTTTAAATATGTATTTAGTTATAGCCCTGGAATATGAATAATTAGAATGAATTTACCTGGGCTCTGTAGTGCTGTAAAAAGAAGGTAACACATTAAATATGTATGGAAAGCTGCTCTCTAATACTCTACGATGTAATTAACAAAAATTCATACTCCTACAGTATTATAACCATGTGATATAGTTTATCCTACACAGTCATAAATGGCTAAACTATAAACCTTAATGACCATATTTATATTTAAAAATAGAATGATTATAATCTAATACATACAAAATCGTACATATTCCAGGTGATTCTGCATCCCAAAGTTAAAATAGGAAAATGGACAATTTTCCAAATGTTTAAATGGAAATACTAAAATGGTTGAAAACAAAACAGACAGATTAATTGCTTTTTCCTGGTGCTCAGTCTCAGCTCTGCCACGAGCCTGCTGTGATTGGTGACCTTGGCTTAACTTCTCTTGGACTTAGTTTTCACATCACACAATCCGTAATAATAACACAATATTTTTATTAATTGCCTAATGTAGCTCTATAGTATGTTTTTTCCTACAATTTCTGACATATTCTGATAGGAGCCTTTTATGGGATAATTTTATAATATTGTTTCTTGTATAGGAGGAATGGAGGGATGTTTTTCTCTATTGTGCCAGATTGAGGTTTGTGTATTATTGATAGTTTAGATAAGTTTCTTCCAGCTTCACTCTCTGCCGTTGAATATGTCATGAAAAGTTGTAGGAATTTTACTAAATTTGAGGAAACATGTATCAAGTTTGTTTTCTGCATGAGTTTAACATGCCAGGACATTTCAAGGTTTTGTAAGCAATGGCTAATCTTTAGTCACCCACTGTGCCAATTCTCCTGGCAATTCACTTTATTGAATTGAAGGCGTTTTGGATATATTTTTGGTATATTTGGTATTTTTTTGGTGTCTTTGATTTTTGGTACAACCAATAATTCTGAAACATTATATACAATTAATTAAAATGTAAAATATAAAAGTTTTGTAATACTGATAAGGCATAATCGGGAGCATTCCAGGCCAATCTAGGTGCTTCTCTCTGGAACACTTGTCGATATGGGTTCCTTCCAGCTCTTAGTGGCAAGTGCTGAATTGTTTTCTTCTGGGTCCTCCAGACTTTCCCTAGACAGGATGCCCAGGTGACACTCAAATGTGAGGTCTAATGAATTGCAGTATTTGAAATATGGAACTTCATATACAGATACACAGACATACTTGTATATGGCATTGCTACAGGTTTCTGCCTTATAAACACAGAGTTTTGAATACATTTTATTTTCCTGTCAGTTCCATCAAAAACAAATGAACAGGTATGGTGTATTTGTAATCATATATGCTATGATTTCAAGTCTATTCTTGACAAAAGAGAGCTTCCATTGTGACTAGAAGCTATGAGCATTGAGTTTTCTATTTATAGTTTTACATATCTGATGATTCAGAGGATTTTCCACAGATTAGCTTTGGCTCTGTACCTTTCAAACCTTGTTTACTTTTTATTACTCACATACTCCAATGCCAGGTATATTGGAAGTGCATCTCATACAACTATGTCTCATATAAGTATGTCTCATATGACTTCTGACCCTGACTTTTTGTCAGTTTGCCAGGAGAATTGGCACAGTGGTTGATAGTAGCATTCCTAGAAGCCATATTCCTACACTAAGGCAATTAGCAATAACCTAGTGACTTCAAAGGACTTCTAACTACCTCAATATTTCCACTGAATTCAAACTAAATGTAAATCCCAACTTCCCTTAGCTGGATGCCAACCATGTCCACAGGAAATCTAGCACTTCAGGAACTGCTGAGATTTGTGACAGAAGAGAAGATGGAGAGAAAAGTGAGACTGATTCTCAATCTTATGTTTGCAGCCTTTATGAAAACAAATGAGTATACAGAGATTGGAGGGAGTGTTTTTACAAGTAGGTGGGTGGTCACACCAAATGCAGTTATATTTTAGCACAGGGCTAACCAATCACATTCACGTTCTCTCCTACCATGAGCTCCCAGGTGGTTTCAGGCCAGGAAAGAAATCGATTTGAGAAGCAGTTCAGTTAATTTCAAAATTTTTCTGAAACAGCCTGAGGACTAACGTTATGGTCATAGCTGAGTAATATATTTTCAGCCCGGTCCTCCCACATTTGGTTGGTGTCAGCTGGGAGCTGACTATAATTTAATTTAATTAAAATTAAATCACTTTTAATTTTAACATGAATAGTTCTATTGAGATATTTTCAGGTTTATTTGCCAAATACATACATTGAGCACCTACAGTGTATCAAATATCATATGAGGAACTGGAAAGATAAAGATGCCTAAGACAGTCTTTGCCCTTATGGAATGTAATATGAGTATTTAAATTTCTATGTTAGAAAAATTAAGGCAAAGTCCATGGAACTTTAAAACAGCAATATATGATTCAGAGAGAAAAGGGGCTGTTTGAGTTTGAGTAGGTGGCACCTAGATGTTACTCAGGGGCTATTTGAGATCAGCCTTGGAGTAATAAGATGTCAATTCCAGGCATTGGGTGGAATCCGAAGACATGGAGTTGGAAAGGCAGGAAGATGCTCAGGGTGTTGCATTTGGCCAGAACTTTGGGTGGGTGTGTGTGTGTGTGTGTGTGTGTGTGTGTGTTTGATATATGCTATATATGATACAGTGATTATGTTATATAAAACTTGGATCATATTAAAGAGTGAAGAGATTTATTTAATTTGGTAGGCAGCCAGCAATAATTGATTTGAGACAAGTATCGCTCTGTTGCCCAGGCTGGAGTAAGTGGCACGATCTGGGCTCACTGCAAGCTCCGCCCCCGGGTTCCCGCCATTCTCCTGCCTCAGCCTCCCGAGTAGCTGGGACCACAGGCGCTGCCACCTCCTCCGGCTAATTTTTTGCATTTTTAGTAGAGATGGGGTTTCACCGTGTTAGCCAGGATGGTCTCGATCTCCTGACCTCGTGATCCGCCCGCCTCGGCCTCCCAAAGTGCTGGGATTAGAGGCGCCAGCCACCGCGCCCGGCGGAAATTCTCAATGAGGGGAAAAGTAGGATTGAAGTGGAGTTTGAGACAGACGCGATCGGGGTGGGTGGATAGCACTGGAGTGGATTGGAATAGAGGAGAGGGAACCGACTGGAGACTGGCTGCGAAGATCCATGTGAACAATGACGCGATTTTGTATGCTGAGAACGGCAGTGGAGCTGGGAATGAGCTATGACAGGGCAAAATGTCAAGACTGTGCCGGAAGAGAATGTGTCCTGGCTCCCAAGCTGAGGGTCTTCCCAAAGAGAGGAAAGCGAGAGGCGAGGTTTTCTTTCTTTTTTCAGGAAAGCTGAGGTTTTGGATATTTGGCATCTCAGGTGAGGTGAACGTGTCTATCTGGGAGGGAGAAATCTGCAGCTCAGGAAAGAGAGCAGAGCTTGTGAGAAAGATTTTGGAATCACCATTGCTGTGAACCTCCAGGAAAAGGCACCAGGGTTGGCAGATCTCCTCCTCCCCCTTTCCTGCCTTCCTCTCCTTGGCAGGAGGATCACTGCTCTAGAGGACTTGAGCATTCTCTGCATAAGAGCAAAGTAGAGTTATCCTTAAACTCTCACTTGGGGCTGGGGTGAAGGGCATCTCTCCCTGGGGTGGGGTATGAAGGAAAAAATCCCTCTTTTTAAATTTAGGAATCACGGCTGTATGGTGGGAAAGAGACTGAACCTTGAGCATCTTTACCCTTGTGTGTGTGGGGGGAGGTGGGGTGGAGGGGGACAGCAGGGCCCTGAGACCATCCATGGCAGTTTCCTGATATAGAAACAGGTGCATGAATCCAGCACAGGAGGGGGAGATGAGACAGGACTTTGGGACGTGGGAAATGTCTCTTTGTTAGTAAGAAAATGGGTAGCTCTTAACTGCTCCTTGACTCTGAATGTCTCCAAATTTTCTGAGCAGTTAGTGTTAACAAATGGATGAGTAGATGATTAAGTGAATAAAGTTTCCAACTTGTGTTGAATGCCTGCTCTGCACCAAGCTCAGCTTGTAGGTGGGACCTGTCCCAGTGTTTGGTCCTATGTAGCCAGCTCCTGCATCAGTTAGGACCCAGTGCCCGGTTGTGAGAGGCACTCCTGTTAGGGAGACTTGGAACACCCCATGTAGACTCCTCCAGTGGGCGATAAACAAGGAACAAAGAGGCGCAGGTACATTCATTCTCCAGCTGCTGCAGAATGGGTGGGTGGTCTAGGGGGGTTTATTTTCTTTTTGGTTTCCTTTTAAAAGGGTACACCAATTTTATTAAAACTTCCCTGGAATAGTGAAAGCAAAATGTACCCTAAAAATTAATCACTGTAATTTAATAAAAGTAACTAGAGAAATTACAATGACCCTTTTTAAAAAAAAAACCACTATGCACGTAAATCGACAGCAGGCAAATCAGATTATGGAAAGAGTCAGATTCTTCAGCCCTCACATGACGTCCCCTAAGTCGCACGTTTCTGAGAGTGATATATAAATTGTTTGCGTTACTTATAGCTTTCAGAGATGACAGACTAATCTGAGCAATTAGATTCTTGGGAAAGATCAAGACGCTTATTAAATCTTATCTTAGTTACTCCCAAAGACAGCCATCCATTTATCCCTGTGGAATCAATTACTAATGCACAGCTACAGTTCAGTCACAGCACAACTAGTCTTGATCTCAGACGATTAAAAAAACCACCATTATTGCCAAGTATCCATCAAAGGGATCCAAAATTAGTTAATGCAGTTAGACCCTGCAGACTCAATTGCATGATGATGCAAAGTATATCTTCCGATTTGCTTCGCAAAAGCCACGCACGTTACACCATACGGGGAACAGCCACATTCAGTAACAGTGGACGTTTATTGAGTAACCACGTGACAGGCACTGTTCCGAATGCTGTGGATGTACCCATGGACAAACGAAGTAAAACCCTGTTCTTGTCGAGTTTGATTCTTGTAGGCACAGAGAGATGAACAAATACGTAAAACGTATACTATGTCTGCCTGGGCTTGGAAAACAAATAAAGCAAAGTTAAAAAAAAAAAAAAAAAAAAAAAAAAAAAAGGCCAGGTGTGGTGGCTCACGCCTGTAATCCCAGCACTTTGGAAGGCTGAGGCGGGTAGATCACGAGGTCAGGAGATCGAGACTATCCTGGCTAACACAGTGAAACCCCATCTCTACTAAAAATACAAAAAATTAGCCGGGTGTGGTGGCGGGCTCCTGTAGTCCCAGCTACTCGGGAGGCTGAGGTAGGAGAATGGTGTGAACCCGGGAGGCGGAGCTTGCAGTGAGCCAAGATTGCCCACTGTACTCCAGCTNACGCCTGTAATCCCAGCACTTTGGAAGGCTGAGGCGGGTAGATCACGAGGTCAGGAGATCGAGACTATCCTGGCTAACACAGTGAAACCCCATCTCTACTAAAAATACAAAAAATTAGCCGGGTGTGGTGGCGGGCTCCTGTAGTCCCAGCTACTCGGGAGGCTGAGGTAGGAGAATGGTGTGAACCCGGGAGGCGGAGCTTGCAGTGAGCCAAGATTGCCCACTGTACTCCAGCTTGGGCGACAGCAAGACTCTGTCTCAAAAAAAAAAAAAAAAAAAAAAAAGCATCAGATGGGGAGGTTTGAGTTACTTTATGTGGTTGGTTAGGGGAGGCTTCTGGACAAGGTGTCTTTGAAGCAGAGAACGGCAAGGAGGTGGAGAAGGAGCCACATGTATATGGGGAGCAAGTTAGAGCCAAGGACAGCAGACCCATGGGGAAGCCTCTTTGGTGTGTGGGAGGAGTAGCCTGGAGGACTGCGTGAGGAAGGAGAGGGAGGGAGGCCAGACCATCAGAGTCCTTGCAGGCGTGTCTGGGACTCGGGATTTTATTCTGGATGGGACAAGATTTGAGCAGAGCAGTGAGGTGGAGTGATGGGAACTTTCTGGCTGCGTTGGGCTTTGGGTTGTCAGGAGCGAGGTGACAGCAACTTCTCAAGCCGAGCACTCAGCAGTGGGGAGGCAGAAACAGGTGCCCCTGAGATCTCCTAGGAGGGGGAGCACTGGGCTTGCAGAGGGTGGCAGGTACCCAGCAGAGAGGAGAGGCATGCTCTGCCCGTCTGTCTGGTGCCTCCCACCAAGTCAGCACCAGGAGCCTATTGTACCAGGCCTGATGATGGGCCTCACTCTCAGGCTTTGACCCCTCTCACAGTTGACACAGTATCTGGCTGGCCTTTCTCCCCCATGCCACCAGCTCCAGGCAGCTGGATATTTCAACCCCATATAAGAGGTGACTCTGTGTCTCAGGATCTATTCAGAG
The DNA here is from genome assembly GCF_001698545.2 of Rhinopithecus bieti. Lineage (NCBI taxonomy): Eukaryota > Metazoa > Chordata > Mammalia > Primates > Cercopithecidae > Rhinopithecus > Rhinopithecus bieti. Next base: position 1,000,538 of record NW_016804788.1, on the reverse strand, counting down.
TCCACAGATCTGCAAAATGAGGCTTCTTGGACACAAAGGACGCCAGAAGAGAACAGGACAATGCTGTGGCTTGGTGATGGAGGTGGTGGTGACTCTCCTGGGTTCAAAGCTCCTCCCATCTCCTTCCCAGGAGAATATTAACTTTTCCACATGGTCCAAGCGGAGTTTTGTGGAAACTCCTGCGTAGGAGCTAGTATCCACAAATGTTATGTTATATCATCCCATAATAATTTATATCATGCTGGTTTGAAATTTGTTAGACAATGATTTAGCAATGAGCAGGCTGTCTGCATCCGTACAAAATACTATTTTTGCTGTGGCACACCTGTGCTACTAGCTAGCTTTGTGTGCTCAGGTGGCTGGACTCCAGTAGCCCTCACTGTGTCACACACACCATGGAAACATGTTTTTGCAGCAACAGAAGAATTGAGAAGCTTTGTGAATTCCCTGTGCTTAAGTGGTTTGAGGAAATTATTTGGATCTGCCAAGCCCTGTAATACTTTCACCCAAACTCTAGTGATTTCTGGCAGACATGATTATCCTTCACCCCTTCTCCTGAGTGTGCAAATGCAGAAGCATTGATTTTCTTTCTCATCAAAGTGCAGGTGCAGGGTGCTGTCTGCTCTTCTTTAGAAATCCCATTGTAAAGACTAAATTCTGCAAATGCAAAGTAAATATTGGTCAATCACAATAATTGCTTTCACTGTAGCAGTTTAGCTCTTCAACTTTTAGACTCTCAAACTTAGTGTTTCTTGTTTTTTTTCTCTCTCTCTTTCTTGACAGGGTCTCACTCTGTCACCCAGGCTGGAGTGTAGAGGCATGATCTTGGCTCACTGAAACCTCGGACTATTGGGCTGAAGCAATCTTCCCACCTCAGCCTCCTGAGTAGCTGGGATTACAGGCATGTACCACCATGCTGGCTAATTTTTTTTTTTTTAATTTTTTGGTAGAGATGGGGTTAGCCATGTTTCTCAGGCTGGTTTCAAACTCCTGGGATGAAGTGATCCACCTGCTTCAGGCTTCCAAAGTGCTGGGATTACAGGCATGAAGCCCCGCACCTGGCCAGTATTCTCTTCCCATCAAGTAGGCAGATAAGTTCCGAGTGTCCTGCTGCAGCTTTGGTGTCTGTAGGACAGAGGTGTGGCAGAGGGCTGACCTCCTCTGGGTCCCTTTATCACTATCCAACCACACAAGCTTTGTCGGAAAGGGGAAATATGAACAGGTCTCTGTGACTTTGTGTATGTGGTGCCAGAATATTCCTTCAGGTTGTCTTTCTTTTTTTTTTGAGACGGAGTCTCACTCTGTCACCCAGGCTGGAGTGCAGTGGTATGATCTTGGCTCACTGCAACCTCTGCCTCCTGGGTTCAAGTGATTCTCCTGCCTCAGCCTCCAGAGTAGCTAGGATTTCAGACATGCGCCACCATGCCCAGCTAATTTTTGTATTTTTAGTAGAGATGGGGTTTCACCATGTTGTCCAGGCTGGTCTCAAACTCCTGATCTCAAGTGATCTGCCCACCTTGACCTCCCAAAGTGCTTGGATTACAGGCACGAGCCACCTCGCCTGGTCGGGTTTTTTTTTTTCTTTTAGTGGCAAAATTCCTAGTTTCTAATGCTATTCCTAAGTGTCTAAGGACAATTTTCACTGTGTTCTGTCATTTCTGTTGACTTGTTTTCCGCGGGAGAAATTTGAACTCCTCTTTTTCTGCCATTTTTCCAAAAGTATTTCACAATGTATTTTATTTAGCTTATGTAACTTTTACATAAATATCTTGGAGACCCATCCTACTCTTAACAGTTGTAGTCAATCATTGCAGCTGTATTATAGTCATGTAGAAAGGCTAAGGCCTTCCTTTCCCAGGTGTGATGGTTAATTTTGTGCACCAATTTGACTGGGTCATGAGATGCCCAGATATCCGCTTAAACATTATTAATCTGGGTGTGTCTGTGAGGGTGTTTGCAAAAGAAATGAACAAGTGAGTCAGACTGAGTAAAGAATATGCCCCCCTTCAATGGGGGTGGCCTCATCCCATCCATTCAGGGCCTGTCCAGAACAAAAAGGAGGCAGAATGGGCCCTCCCTCTGCCTGACAGTTGAGCTGGGACCTTGATCTTTCCTGCTGTCGGGCTGGAGCTTACATTACCAGTGCTCCTGGTTCTCAGGTCTTTGGATTCGGACTGGAATTTATACCACAGACTTCCCTGCGTCTCCAGGTTGAAGATGGCAGGTTATGGAACTTCTCAGCCTCCCTAATCACACGGCCAATTCCTTATAATAAATCCTATCCATCCATCCGTCATCTATTATCTGTCATCTGTCTCTCATCTATCTATCATATATCTGTCATCTGTCTCTCCTATTGGTTCTGTTTCTCTAGAGAAACAATATGCCACGTTATGGGAGAGAATCTCTTTGAGAAGGACACCATCCATGTGGCTGGTGTCTTGTCTAATAAGATGCATAATGGATTTAGGGAAGAGGCAAACATATTGAGATTTATTATTTCACTTGAAATGGGGCCAGTTTTTTTGTTAGTAGGGCATGTATGCTTTAGTTGAGACTTGATTGTGGGATTTTTGGTGGAAAAAAAAACACTAACGGTGAAGTTTTTTTTTTTTTTTTTTTTTTTTTAAATAGACTCTTGCTGTGTTGCCTAGGCTGGTCTCAAACTCCTGGGCTCATGTGATCCTCCTGCCCCAGCTGGGATTACAGGAGGGTGCCATCTTGCCAAGCATGCATATTTCGGTATTTTAGAAAAGAAAATTGGCTATAGCTTTCTGGTGTAGAACCAGAATGAAGACACCCAGTGTTAGTCACCTTCACTGTAAAAGTAAAGCTTTTGCTCCCTGTGTAGGAGCTAAAACTTTTGGCAGAAGAAAGCCACTTTCAAGCATAGGGAAACCAGAGGTGCCAGAGTTGGGGACAGGAGGGGTTGTGGGCTGGCAGGTGCCATATGCAATGCAGAGGAGGGGGTGTGGGTCAGCAGGTGCCACGTGCAGTTCAGAGGAGGGGGCATAGGCCGGCAGGTGCCATGTGCACTGCAGAGGAGAGGGCAGGGGCCGGCAGGTGCCATGTGTAGTGCAGAGGAGGGGACGTTGGTCAGCAGGTGCCATGTGTAGTGCAGAGGAGGGGGCGTGGGCCGGCAGTTGTTATGTGCAGTGCACAGGAGGGGGTGTGGGTCGCCGAGTGCCATGTGCAATGCACAGGAGGGAGTGTGGGCTGGCAGGTGCCATATGCAGTACAGAGGAGGGGCGCAGGCCAGTAGGTGCCATGTGTAGTGCAGAGGAAGGGGTGTGGGCCAGCGGTTGTTATGTGCAGTGCACAGGAGGGAGTGTGGGCTGGTGGGTGCCATGTGCGGTGCAGAGGAGGGGCACGGGCCGGTGGGTGTTATGCACAATGCAGAGAAGGGGTGGTAGGTACCATGTGGAGCACAGAGGAGGGCCGCGGGCCAGCGGGTGCTATGTACAGTGCAGAGGAGGAGTGTGGGCTGGCAGGTAGTGTGTGTTTGGTGCAGGAAGACAAAAGGTGAGAGTGGTAGGACTGGGATGGGACAGCACCTTCCGTAATTACCTGCCCTCCCTGCATGGATTACTAGGCAGAGAGGATTAAGACGTTGATAGGATTCCCTAAAATTAAGAAGCAAAATGGAGAGGCTCTCTCAGAGGAACTCGTCCACAAATACCTTTGTTCAGGTTGGATGGGCCAACCTCTAAACAAACTGAATTCAGTCATATGATAGCATGACTTTGCCCCAGGCAAAATTACAAACACACTCTTGAAATTTTAAAAATTGGTTTAATTTTGAGATAATCTCACCTTTACTGAACAGTTGCAAGAATAGTGAAGAATTCCCCATACCCTTCACCCAGAGAAGGCGGGAGATATGCCTAAATACCATAGGTTTGACTTCCCAGTAACAACAGCATTCTTCCACATCCGCAGAACACACCCACCGCAATCTGGAAGTCAGCATTGATGGAATGCTAGCATCTAATCTGAAGATCCTGTTCAAACCATATCCATTGCCCCCAAATGTCCTTTATATACCCCCATACCAAACCCAAAAAATCTCTTTTCTTTTGCCCCACCCCTCTGTTTTTTTTTTTCCTTTCCAAAATATAATCCAGAGTCATGTGGTGCATTTACCTGTCCTGTTTCTCTGTTCTTCACTCTGGAGCTCTTCCTCAGTCTTTCTTGGACTCTTTTGACCTTGATATATATATCTATATATATAGATATATATAGATATATATGTTGAGATGGAGTCTTTCTCTGTTACCCAGGCTGGAGTGCAGTGGTGCGATCTTGGCTCACTACAACCTCTGCCTCCTGGGTTCAAGCGTTTCTCCTGCCTCAGCCTCCAGAGTAGCTGGGATTACAGGCACCTGCCACAATGCCTGACTAGTTTCTGTATTTTTAGTAGAGACAGGGTTTCGCCACATTAGCCAGGCTGGTCTCGAACTTCTGACCTCAGGTGATCTACCCACCTTGAGCTCCCAAAGTGCTGGGATTACAGGCCTGAGCCACCGTGCCAGGCCTTGACCTTGATATTTTTGACAGCTATAGGCCAGTTACTTTGTAAAACATTCTTCTATTGAGGTTTGTCTGATGTTGCCTCGTGTTAGATCCCAGTTATGTATTTTTGGCAGCAATGCTGTGAAACCGGTCTTTCCCCATGAGTCATACCTGAAGGCACACTGCGTTCATTTCTCCTGCTATTGGTGATGTTCCCTTTTACCACCTAGCTAAGGTGCTGTCAGTGATATTTCTCCACTCTAATTAATGAGTAAGCATTTTACATATTAATAAGTCATTTAAATGTATATTTGAAGCTAAGTAAAGATGTCATTCTTCAGAAAACTGATGTTTTTTATCCACTGGTGATTCTTGCATAAATCAATAATTCTTATAATTCCTATTATGATTGTCAAAGGATAATTTTCTAATGCTATCATTCTTTGCACATTCATCCGTTAGTATTTTGCTGTAAAACATTTTCCTTTGCCTGCCTTTATGTAAATACATACATTTATACACACATAACATAAACACATTGATTCCTATTTTACTCGATGTGTTATAATTCATTTCTATCATATGGCTAATGGGAGCCATTTTGGCTGATATGTGTGTGCTTGTAAGAGTATGTGCTTGTGCAAGTGTGCATGTGTGTGTGTGTCTGCATGAGCGTGCATAGGTGTTAAGATGTCCTCATAATTCTTGGAGTACTTTTTCTTTTTTTGGTACAAGTTGTTTAAGGCTTATGCTATATTTTGCCTGCCCTGGGCTTGGAATCAGCTGTGTTTCCAGAGTCCTGGATCCTTTTACTGGATAATGACATGTAGAGACCAAGATCTCAGTGCTATGTTGTTCATCAATTGGTGGGTGACATTGCTTCCAGGCCTCTCTGTGGACTTAGAAAATATATGTATGTTACAACCCCTGCACATACGCCTGTTGTTATATCGACCTATTTACATTATTAAAACCACAAGTTTACATCAATGCCTCCAATTTCAATTCAAATCCATTGCTTTTATTATAGCTTTCTATATTTTTTCTTAAAAAAGCTTTATATATCATTGGCACACAGTAAACTACATGTACATACTTAAATTATTGAATTTGATAATTTCTTAAAACCACCTTAACCATTCTCTCTCTCTTTTTTTTTCCTGAGATGGAGTCTCACTCTCTTGCCCAGGCTGGAGTGCAGTGGCATGATCTCAGCTTACTGCAACCTCCACCTCCTGGGTTCAAGCAATTCTCTCACCTCAGACTCTTGAGTAGCTGGGATTACAGGCACCTGCCATCATGCCTGGCTAATTTTTGTATTTTTAGTAGAGATGGGGTTCCACCATGTTGGCCAGGCTGATCTTGAACTCCTGACCTCAGGTGATCCGCCCATTTTGGCCTCCCAAAGTGCTGGGATTACAGGAGTGAGTCAACACGCCCGGCCCACCTTAACCATTCTTAAATGTGTAACACAGTTCTGCAGTGTTTAAGGATATTCGTGTAGTTGGGTAATGAGCTTTCCACATTTTTATTTTTTTTTTGTTTTATTTATTTTTTTGAGACAGAGTCTCCCTCTATTGCCCAGGCTGGAGTGCGGTGGCATGATCTTGGCTCACTGCAACCTCTGCCTCCCAGGTTCAAGTGATTCTCCTGCTTCAGCCTCCCAAGTAGCTGGGATTACAGGCACATACCACCATGCCCGGCTAATTTTTGTATTTTTAGTACAGATGGGCTTTCACCATGTTGGCCAGGCTGGTCTCGAATTCCTGACCTCAAGTGATCCACCCGTCTTGGACTCCCAAAGTGTTGGGATTATAGGCATGAGCCACTGCCCCCGGCCAGCTTTCTACGTTTGAACCCCCTTTGCCAGTACTGAGGAACTTGGCTTTCGTTGCCATGGATATATTAATTTATTTGCTCAATTCTCCTGTATGTGGCCAATTTCCAGGTTAGGTAGGCTTGGCTCTGGCCCTGGTAGGCTTGGCCCTGGCCCAGCTCAGTGGCCTTGCTGGGCGAGTTATACAATCCCTGTCTGCCCAGGCCTTGGATCTGTCACTAATGGCAGTGGTGCCGGCAACAGTCACCGGTGGTGTCACTCCAAGTCTGCTGTGTGCCACAGCTTGTCAAGTTGACTTAGACACCCTCATTCCCCAGTGCATCCAAACCTTGTCAACTTTCACACCATCAGCTGTATGTGTCTATGAGAGAGGCAGTGTAGTGGAAGTGTACCGCCTCTGGAGCCCTGCTCTGTGGGCTTAATTCCTGGGAGACCTTGGATGAGTGACTCAATCTCTCTGGGCTTCATTTTATTATGTGGGAAAAAGAGGTAACAAACAGTGCTTCCTTCAGTGGACCTCGGTTGAAATCCAGGGAGGTCATATGTGTAAAGCACTTAGAGGAGTACCTGGCACATTGTAGGTGCTATTTAAGAGTTAATTATTTTTATTAAAATATTGTATGGTTCTGTTTTTGTGTGTTAATTTTGGCTTTCAGCACAGGATAGCAGGCAAAGACCATGCCATGTGCTTCTTATCCCCACCTTTCAAGGCAAAAGCAGTGTTGGTTCCTTGGTAGGGTCTCAGAGCTGACTTGTTATTTGACAGGCTCTTAATTCAGACCAGCATCACCAGCCTCCCCTGGGAGCTTGTTATAAATGAATTCTGGAGCCCTGGACCTGCTGGATCAGAGTCTCTGAGAGGTGGGCCCACGGATCTGCGTCTCAACAACTCCCCAGTGGTCATGCATATGAGAGTTTTAGATGTGGTGCTGTGGTGGCGACCCCATTGGATATGGCCTCCCTTGACAGTTCTCATGTTCACCATGGTTTCTTTCCTCTGCTGAAGCTTTTCCAAATGTGTTATCATTTGCTTTCACAACCCTATAAATATATTGCTCTTCCCATGGAATTTAACATATTTATAGGACAGATAGATGGTGGACACTCTATTCAGAATGCTTTCCCCAAGCGTGTCCAATAGGATTGTTTACTCATTTCATACATAGGAAGACACTTCCAAAACTTATTAGACACATTTGTAAACTTTACAAACTTATTACATCAATAAACAGAGACCTTAATATGCTATTATAGATGATACATTTTCTTGTTTTTTTTTTTTTTTTTGAGACGGAGTCTCGCTATCACCCAGGCTGGAGTGCAGTGGCTGGATTTCAGCTCACCGCAAGCTCCGCCTCCCAGGTTCACGCCATTCTCCTGCCTCAGCCTCAGGAGTAGCTGGGACTACAGGCACCCGCCATGTCGTCCGGCTAGTTTTTTGTATTTTTTAGTAGAGATGGGGTTTCACCGTGTTAGCCAGGATGGTCTCGATCTCCTGACCTCGTGATCCACCCGTCTCGGCCTCCCAAAGTGCTGGGATTACAGGTTTGAGCCACCGTGCCTGGCCTCTAGATGATACATTTTCAAGAGGGGGGATATTGTATGCAGCATGTCTCAAACTTATTTTACTGGAAAATCTGTTGGGGGTGGGTGGGGCAGGGAAGCACCTTAGAGTTATTGGAACATATTTTTGGAAATACTGCCTTACAGGAATAACTCTCCTGGTGGAAAACTCAGAGTGCAGGACAAGAATGAGTTACGTTAGAGAAGGTCCTTGAATTTCACTTTCAAGATACTGTGTTCTCAGGGGAGGCCATTATAGTATGATCAAATGCAGAATCCATTCCACAATGCCTATAAAATGGAAAATAAAGACATTCACTGAAGCACTACTGCCCTTTTCTTCTATTTTACTCAATATATATTTTAGTAGACTATAATAGTTTTGATCAATGTAGATTGCATTTTATGACCCCCCTCAAAAACCTTTTAAATATGATCACAAACCCCAAAGCATATACAACATAAAGATAATACGATCGCAAACCCCAATGCACATACAACATAAAGATAGTACGATCACAAACCCCACTGCATATACAACATAAAGATAGTACGATCACAAACCCCACTGCACATACAACATAAAGATAGTATGATCACAAACCCCAATGCACAACATAAAGATAGTATGATCGCAAACCCCACTGCATATACAACATAGAGATAGTACGATCACAAACCCCACTGCATATACAACATAAAGATAGACAGATGCGAATCTGAGTCCTCTTCAGGAAAGTCACCAAGTCCCAAAGAGAGGAAGAGCGAGGGATTCGCACCTGGGTACTGGCTTCCAGATACCTACTCCAGCTGCTTTGCCGCTACACGACAGATCCAGGACTTCACTGCTTAGTGTGATGCTTTTTGATTAAGCATCTGAGAACTTTTCAGGGGATTCTTCTTTGATATTTTCTTTGCACCCCTGCCGGCCACCAAATATCCACTGAAGTGTAGTCATTTCAAACACCTTCAAGGAAATTACGATCTAGAGGTTTGGACTTGTTCTTTTCTGCAACAGGATGCACCGGTCTCTTGTTGATGAAAACATTGCGCCTAGACAGTTTTCTCGGCTGTGGTGCTGAGTCGCATGCAGTGATCATGATTGCAACCCCAAATACTCCTTTTGATTATTTTTCCCAATATGCTCATGCTGAGATTTTCTTCTTCCAAAACTATTCATCTGAGAATAGAGAATATGGTCACATTATTTTCTTTTTAAAAAGAGCCCTGAGTATTTCATGTGAATTTCCCAAGTAGGTGCTGTTATTATGTATACACTGATTCTGAGTGATTCTTTTTTAAAAAAAGCACGATCATGGTGATTTTATGCTGGAATGTGTCTCTGTGGACTTAAAATATCAAACTTGGAGATCATTTGCTGTTTCTTAGCTTTTGTCCTACTCGAAATACATTTTCAACTATTAAATTTTATTAGAAGGCAGTAGGGTCCAGTAGGCAAGGTCAAAGTAGATAGACATTAAAGGAAACCACTTTAAGAGATTCCTCCTCTAGACTTTTGGACCCATATCAAGCCATATAGAGAAGGGGTGCAGCTGTTAAGTCTTTTAGCAGTTCCTGGGACAGTTATTGATTAATTGATTGACGAAGTCTCACTCTGTAGCCCAGGTGGAGTACAGCAGCACAATCTCGGCTCAACCTCTGCCTCCCAGGTTCAAGCAATTCTCCTGCCTCAGCCTCCTGAGTAGCTGGGACTACAGGTGTGTGCCATCATGCCTGGCTAAGTTTTATATTTTTAGTAGAGATGGGGTTTCACCATGTTGGCCAGGATGATCTCAGTCTCCTGACCTCATGATCCACCTGCCTCGGTCTCACAAAGTGCTGAGGTGTGAGACACCGCGCCCAGCCTCCTGGGACAGTTCTACTCTACCATCATTGCTGTTTTGTCTGTCTGTTCCATGTTTTGTCTGTCTGTTCCATGTGTTGTCCTTCGCACTGACTTTAGTCCCAACAGCAGTTTTATTCCCATAACCCATCTGCTGCTGCAACCTGCAGCTTCACTGCCTTGTATCCAACGCCTCCCAGTTCAGTATTGCTTAGAATCCTTGCTTTAATACATACTTCTCCAACTTCATTCATTCAACGAACATTTGTTGGGCCGGGCGTGGTGACACACGCCTGTAATCCCAGCACTTTCAGAGGCCGAGGTGAGCAGATCACGAGGTTAGGAGATGGAGACCATCCTAGCCAACATGGTGAAACCCCATCTCTACTAAAAATACAAAAATTAGTCAGGCTTGGTGGTGGGCACCTGTAGTCCCAGCTACCTGGGAGGCTGAGGCAGGAAAATGATGTGAACCTGGGAGGTGAAGCTTGCGCCACTGCACACTAGCCTGGGCAACAGAGAGAGACACTGTCTCAAAAAAAAAAAAAAAAAATTGTTGAACACCTGCTTATGCTACTGGATACTCTCTGTATCAGTGAATAAAACAAAGCTTCCTACTCTTTTGGACCTTACTTTCTACGGGGAAGACAGATAATAAAGAACATAATACAAAGTGAATTACTTAGGATGTTTGAAGGGGATACTTGCTATGGGGAAAAAGTAGAGCAGTGTAAAGACGATTGAAAGGGCTGGAGGTGACACACAACTGTCTTACCAGCAAGTCTAGAGTGGTTGCTACTTCTCGCTCTTTAGGTTCAATCAGCATAAACCATCACTGTAATGGACCAGTGTGATATCTACGGAAGGGAAAGGCAATCGAGATCTCTCTGAATGAAACTATGACACAGGGTTGAAGAGTTGACACGTTCCTGAGCTAGGACAGTGAAGATATGTTGCTGGCCTGGCCAGCTGAAAGCAAACTGCTTCTTGTGGGCCTTAAGGACAGGTATGGAGAAAAAACATTTGCCAGATCAATAGTTGCATACCAGGTAGCAGGGTATTGCTAATTTTCTCAAGCAATGAAACCACATCTGGTAAAGTAGTTGCAATTAGAGTCACCACCTGGTTAAACTTATGATAATCCACTGTCATTCTCTGAGAGCCATCTGTTCTCTGCACAGGCCAAATAAGAGAATTGAACAGGGGTGTGGTTGGGAATCACCACCCCAAGTCCTTGGTGGTGGCGCTGATCTCTGCATTCCTCTAAAGATGCTGTATCACCTTTGATTTCTAGGTGGAGGCAGCTCTAATGGCTTCCATTTGACCTTTCCCACCATACTAGCCCTCACCCCACATGTTAGGGAACCAGTGTAGGGATTGTGCCAGCTGCTAAACGTGTCTATTCCAATTATGCATTTGGAGCTGGGGAACTGACTACGGGATGGGTTAAGGGACCCACTGGACTCACTGTAAATCAAACTTGAGCTAAAACTCCATTGACCACTTGACCTCCATAAGCCCTACTTTAAATGGAGGGCTGCAGTAATGTTTCAGGTCTCCTGGAATCAGTGTCGGTTCAGAGCCATTGTTCAGAAGTCTCCCAAAGTTCTGATTGTTTCCTTTCCCTTAATGCAGTTACCCTGGTAAAAGGCTGTGGGTCCCTTTGGGGAAGACTGGGGGAAAGATTAACAGTATACACTTTCTTTCTTTTCTTTTCTTTTCTTTTTTTTTTTTTTTGGAGGTAGAGTCTTGCTTTGTTGCCCAGGCTGGAGTGCAATGGTGCCACCTCAGCTCACTGCAAGCTCTGCCTCCCAGGTGCAAGCAATTCTCCTACCTCAGCCTCCCAAGTAGCTGGGATTACAGGCACCTGTCCCCAGGCCCAGCTAATTTTTGTATTTTTAGGAGAGATAGGGTTTCACTGTGTTAGCTAGGCTGGTCTTGAACTCCTGACCTTGTGATCTGCCCTCATTTGGCCTCCTGCAGTGCTGGGATTACAAGCGTGAGCCACTGCACCCAGCCAACGGTATACACTTTCGATAGTGTATTAGGGTCCTTCCTGGAGGGGATCTGACCTCCCATTCAGTCAATGGGTTCTGGGTCTGTAAACTGGCTCAAGTCTGGGAATTAATTAAGGGGCCGTGATTCTCTGTTTTTATAATTTGAGTTAGACTTTTGTTTACTTGACCTGAAGTTTTCCCCTTATGCAGATCAATTAAGAGTTTAGTAGACTATCCCATCTATTTCACGTCTTGAAACACCATGATTATCTAGCCAACGCCATAGATCTACATGAATCAGACTATTCTGATGGTTGCTTTGCCTATGCTGTCCCTCTATGTAACTACATCTACTTTTCCTTTGGCCACTGAGTACCACCATGTGACTCCTGTCACCCTGGGATCCAATTATTTTATTGCATTAAGTTTTCCAGTTGAGTGGTTGTGGTTCCCATTGTAAGAAAGGAGCAATCAGGGAGCTCTTCAAAGATGCTGGGGCTCCCCCTCATGAATCTATTTCACAAGGTATTGGTGAAAGGTGTGTCTTTTGGACCCTTCCGGGGTGAGCGAGTGAGTCCCAAGTGACAATCCAGCTCTTGCATTTCAGTCACCCTAAGCCTTTAAATTTCTTCCTCTAAGTTAAGGCAGGGGAGATCAGGCATTTCCAACTAATTCACAGTGGGGCATATTTTGCTCCGTGTTTTAGATAACCAACTGACCAACCAACCGTTAGAACCCTTTTTAACTCCCCAAGCTACAGCGTTACGTGCAGAATCTCTGCTTAGTGGACCCATGTCAATGAATTCAGTCTGATCCTCCGATCCAACTTTATGTTCCTTCTACCACTATCCCACACCCTTAATATCTATTCCTACATGTGTTCCCCAGATTTCTGCTTATACAACTCAGGAAACTCAAGGAGTTGTTTTGTAGAGTAGTCACCGTCTCATGGGCCACACACTGTACCTCATCTTTAGGGACTGCTGGGACATGGGTCTGGTTATAGGTCTAGAAGCAAAGAGGGGAACTGGGGTGGGTCCTGAGGAGCATTAGCTTTGTCTTGCTTGACAACTGCCTCAGGGGAATAATGCTATTTCTTCAGGCACTGCAGGGTTACTCTCCTTAGATGTAAAGTGGAGAGGCCAATACCATTGTAGGTGGGGAGGCCACTTTCTTTGGCAAAAATAACTCATCAGAATTTAAAGATGCAGTGTCCCCAGCCTCATTAGGGGCTTCTCACATGTCCCCACCACAACTTGCAAGATTCCATTTTTCCCCAACCAAGGTCTTCACTTTAACAGTAGATAGCCCGCAAGGCTGAGAGGTCAACTTTTGTTGTAATTCAGGCAGAATCGCACGATGAGGAGTTGTGTTTGATTTTTGGCCATTTCGGTCCCATAGCTGCAGAGAGAAGATTCTCCTTCAGGGCACACCTAGGAATTCTTAGGTTATTTATGTGGAGCTTGATATGGAAATTCAAATCCCTGATTGCGTTAGGCCATTCTTGGATTGCTACAAAGAAATAGCTGAGGCTGGGTAATTTGTAAAGAAAAGAGGTTTAATTGGCTCATGGTTCTGCAAGCTGTACAGGAAGCATGGTGCTGGCATCTGGTCAGCTTCTGGCGAGGCTTCAGGAAACAGTAATTATAGCTAAAGGTGAAGGGGGAGCAGGCACATTACACAGTGAAAGCTGAAACAAGAAAGAGAAGGAGAGGGAGAGTGAGGGGAGGTGCCACACATCTTTAAACAACCAGAGCTCCTGTGAACTCAGAGTGAGAGCTCACTCATCACCAAGGGGATGGTCCAAGCCATTCATGAGGGATCGGCCCCATCATCCAAACACCTCTCCCACCAGGTCCAGCCTCCAAGATTTCAACATGAGATATGGGCAAGGGCAAGTATCCAAGCTACATCATTCACCTAACCCCTTTTTTCCCTCCATTCTGTCCAGTGATATTAGGAGCAGCCAACCATCATATTCTTTAGTTTTCTACATGTTTGAAAGTATCATATAGAGTCACTACATTTCTTGCCTCTGGGCCAAAAATGACAGGCAGTGGGGAGAGGACCCCCTGTTTGGTGAATGGTGCTAGGATAACTGGTTAGCCATGTGTGGGGACATTGGGACTGGACCCCTTCTGTTTACCACGTACAGAGATCAACTCAAGATAAATTAAAGACTTACATGTAACACATAAAGCTGTGGAAATCTTGGAGGAAAACCTAGGAAGTACCATTCCAGACATTGGTCCCAGCAGGGATTTTATGATGAAGACTCCAGGGGCAATTGCAGCAAAGGCAGACATTGATCAGTGGGACTTGGTGGAACTGAGCAGCTTCTGTACAGCAGAAGAAACTGTCAATGGAGCAAACAACCTATAAAATGGGAGAAAATATTCACAAACTATGCATTTGACAGAGATCTAATATCCAGAATCTATAAGGAACTTCAATCAGCAGGCAAGGAACAGGCAACTCCATTGAAACAGGGGCAGGGCGTGTGGATGAACACTTCTTGAGGGGAGGCATGCATGTGGCCAAGAAGCATATGGAAAAATGCTCCACATCACTATTCACCGGAGAAGTGCAAACCAAAACATGGTGGGATGCCATCTCACACAGGTCGGAATGGCTATTACTGAAAAGGTAAACAGCAGCTGTCGGTGAGGTTGCAAGGAAGGTGGAGAGCTTGTATGCTGCCAGTGGGAATGTAGATTGGTTCAGCCACTGTGGAAAGCAGCTTGGAGGTCACTCAGGGAATTTGAAACAGAACTACCATTCGACCCAGTGGTCCCATTGCTGGATATGTGCCCAGGGGAGTATAAGTCATCCCTCCATAAATACGCATGCACATACATGTTCATCACAGCACTATTCACAGTGGCAGAGATATGGGGTCGACGTGGATGCCCATCAGCAGTGGATTGGATGGGGAAAGTGTGGTGCATCTACACCATGAAATACTACACAGCCACAGGGAGATGAAAGGTTATGACCTTTGTGGCAGCATGGATGAGCTGGAGGCCATTGTCCTAGGCCGATGAACACAGAAGCAGGGAACCAAATATTGCATGTTCTCACTTTTAGGTGGGAGCTGAACATTGATTACACAGGGACACAAGAAGGGGAATGGTAGACACCGGGGTCTGCTTGGGGGTGGAGGTGGAAGGAGGGTGAGGATTAGAAGGCTGCCTATGGGGTGCTGCGCTCATTACTTGGGTGAGGAGGTGGTCTGTGCGGCAGGCCTGCACATGTGCCCCCAAACTTGAGGTTGGAAGGGAAAAAGCTTTCTACCTCCTATAAGTGGTTGATTAGGAGAATCCAATGCAGATGTTTTGTATATCTGTATGAAGAGTTACATTATGGACTATGAGTGCTCTTTGTACTACTAGTAGTTAATGGAGCCCTTAACAATTTTTTTTTTTTTTTTTGAGATGGAGTCTTGCTGTGTCACCCAGGCTGGAGTCCAGTGCCACCATCTCTGCTCACTGCAGGCTCCACCTCCCGGGTTCACACCATTCTCCTGCCTCAGCCTCCCAAATAGCTGGGACTACAGGTGCCCGCCACCATGCCTGGCTAATTTTTTGTATTTGTAGTAGAGACGGGGTTTCACCGTGTTAGCCGGGATGGTCTCAATCTCCTGACCTCGTGATCCATCCACCTCGGCCTCCCAAAGTGCTGGGATTACAGGCGTGAGCCACCGCGTCCGGCCTGGAGTCCTTAGCATTTTTAAGTCCAAAACGATGAGAGAGACAATGCCAGAGAACCTAAAACCAATGCTGGGAACTCATCATTAAAATTCTCCTCCTCCAGAACCTCTTTTGGGACCAACCTCTGTATTAGTTCTCCAGAGAGATAGAAACAATAAAGTATATACATACACATATCTATAACAGATAGGTATAGATACATGAGAAGGCATTTATTAGGAAAAACTGGCTCATGTGATTATGGAGGATGAGAAGTCCCACCATAGATTTGCAAGCTCGGGAACTAGGGAAGCCAGTAGCGTGGCTCAGTCTAGGTGTGAAGGCCCAGAACCAAGGAAGCTGGTGGTGTAACTCAGGTCAAGGCTGAAGGCCTGAGAACCTGGGGGCACCACTGCTGCATGTCCTGGAGTCCAACGGCTGCAGAACCTGAAGTTTTCATGTCTAAGGGCAGGAGAAAACAGGTGTCCCAGCTACAGGAGAGAGAGAGAGAATTCACCTTTCATCTGTCTTTTGTTCTATTGGGGCCTTCAACTGATTGATTGGTGCCTGTCTACACTGTGTGAGGGTGGATCTTTCTTAGTCCACTGTTTCAAATACCATTTCTTTTCGTTTTTTGGAAATACCTTCCCAGACATACCCAGAAAGAATGCCTTACCAGCTGTCTGGGTATACAGTCAAGTTGACAGCCCAAATTAATTATCATAATTGGCATTTTAAATGGTTTTCTTGTTTGGGAATTTTCCCTTAACACATTCTAGTAAAATTTTAAAAGTGTGAGCATCAAAACTTGAAGAAAGGGTATCAACAGCTTGAAAAATTCCTGGAGACAAAACTTGTGACTCTCCTGCAGAGAGTTTTTGATGGGAATGAGGTCTGTGTTATAATGGAAGAGTTCTAAACCATAGCTAGGTCTTTTTTAGTGGTAATAAAATAATATAGTACCTTATCATGTGTGGGATCTTAGATAATATGATAATTTTTTTGTTTGTAAATAATTATAATTTTATATTATGTAGATTCCTTATATCATCACCTATACACTCAAAATCACTGCTCAGTTGCATTTGCTAATTTGTTTACCTGGCATCCAATAAATAATATTCTCTAAGGAGAGTCATTATCCAAGTAGTGTTACTGAGACTAGCTGATTTAGCTGAAGGATTTACAAAAATCACATGTGTAAATTATTCCACTTACGGTAGCAGTAATTTATTCTAAACAAATTGGATCCATGGCCATCTGTTTTAGCTGTTAGTATAGGAAGAACCTCTTCTTTTCCATCTCCACAAACTTATGCTCAAATCACAAATGCAGAACTATGCAAATTAGACAATGCATGCCTTTTGAAGTGAAGTGTCGGTGGAGAAGCAGCTCAGCCACAAAGTTTCTACTGGCCTCTCATCCCAGGGACAGGGCAATTCTGATCCAAAGCCACATTCGGGGAGTTTTCATCTTGTTTGAGGATTGCAAAATAGCCAAGTATCAGACAGAAACAGAAATACTTATTTGGGCCAGGCTCCTTTCATTTCTATCTCATTCTCGCTGTCTTTCTTCATGTCTCTTAGCCTCTGTACCTTGAAGTCCTTAATGTCACAGGAATTAAGGCTGCTTGGGGCACCACCACCACCACCTCTGTCTTGAAATCTCATCATGGATTCTCTTTAAGACAAGATGCATTCAAAGCCGAATGTCATCCAAGTTTGGCCCCATGGGAAACTCCTGCTTTCATCTCCTGCCCAATGTCAGGGCACAACCCCAACCTCACAGAGGATGGCCTGACTCCAAGAATGACCAAGCAAGCAGCTTGGCTTGAGACAGCTTCGTCAGAGCTGCAAGTAGGCAACAAGATTCCTGTGCACAGCAAGGCCGAGGGCATCAGTGTGGTGGCCCCAATACTCCTGTCTCAAAGTTCCATGAAATGTGATACAGACGGTGACTATGCATGCAGTGGGTGGTGCTGTAGTTGAGGCACTCGTGGCCACGAGCCCGCCAGCCTTTCTGAAGCATGGACAGGCCAGTTCCCACCCCTGTCCTAGCAGCAATGAGTAGTGCAGGCTATAACTGCCTCGGCCTATCCGATGCTATGCAACTGGCTACAGTGCCAGCTCAGGATCTGAGGACAGTTAAGCCTTGTGAACTGGTATATCAGCACAGGCATGTGGGGACATCCCTCCTCATAATTCACCCTTGTCCCTCCACCTTCTTGGTTGGACTGAAGTTTTCACACAAGTATGTCACCCTTTCAGCAGCTCTGATTAGACACACTGACAGGGCCTGGGACAAAATATGTTTAATTTGTCTCATACAACATTAGGTTGAGATATTGTCAACAGAATCCTGGTTGGTAGGATGAGGCCAACTGGCAACACTGATCTCAGCTATGCCCCCTAGATCCTGGACATACATAGTTGAGTAAGTCCCAGAAGGGACCGGCAGGTCTTACTCAGATAACCGCTCAGCTTTCAGCGTTGTAGGTGTGTGAACTGTCCCACCTGAGCAGTGGCGTTCATCCAAGCACAACAGGAGGTTGTTTCCTTGGATTTCACCTCATCCCACTTCAGCCGCATTCTTGCCTGCCCCGTCCAATCCTGCACCACTTGCCCCAGGGCTGCGTCTGTGTTCACATTTGTGCCTGCTGCATGCCCCGCCTAGAACCCTGTGGCTTTTCCTCCACCCTGGGTCCCGTACTGATCCTTCAGCTCAGTGTCTCCTCTTCTTGGAGGCTCCTGCCTGACTCAGGTGAGCTCAGGTGCCCCGTCCTCTCTGGTGCTCTTGAGTACTTTTCTTACAGCACTTTCCACTCTTCGCAGGAACTGCTTCTGTATCAGATGTTGCATGCTTTTCATCTTTGTGTCCAGAGAAATCAACATCTCTTCTAGCACAAAATAAGCATTTAGTATGCTTGTTAAATGGCATGAAACTCTATAGCCTTAGTCCCTAGCACAGATCTTGTTAGAACGGGCACTAATAGATGTTTACTGAATGAATAAATGTTTGAATGAATGCATCATAATTATTCTGCCCAGATGTTTAGTTATGTACAGTTCTTCCTCTATTTCCTTTATGAATTAGCTTTTATGCTGCAAATTTAATTGTTTTCAATAACATGAAATAATGGCAAGAGGGACTAAATTTAAATATACTCAGTTATATATTAGAATATATAGAAATATATCTTCAAATATACAAATACAACTATTGATAGGTAGATTTACTATGATAACCAGAAAAATATCATAGTTATAAGATAGGGATATAATTCTTTATTGAGACACATATAAAAAGTGTATGAGCGATTAGGCATGTCATATTTATAAAGTTATGCAGACTTTTTATTAAAATTTTTTGGCTTAAATCTTTGTGTATGTGTCAGATTAAATTGAAAAGTTAAAATACAAAATAATCTTAAATGGTATTTATGGGAAATAATTTAGGGGAAAACATGGAGAAACTGGAAAAAGAAGACTTGTATTTGAGATCTGATAAACTGTTAGCAGACTGACAACAAAAGAGTTTCTAAATTGGACTGATATCCAGAATATACAAAGAACTGAACTCCACAACAAAAACCCAAACAATCCCATAAAAAATGAGCAAAAGATCTAAATAGTAATTTCTCAAAAGAAAATACACAAATGGCCAACAGGTACATGAAAACATGCTCTGAACTCATCCAGGGGAAATGCAAATCGAAACCACAATGAGATACAATCGCATCCAAAATGACAACAAATGGCAACCAGGTACATGAAAACATGCTCCACATCCACGTAATCATTAGGCGAAATGCAAATCGAACACCACAATGAGATACAATCGCATTCCCCAGTTAGAATGGCTGTGAGGCCAAGGTTAGTAATTCTCTCCTAACATTAAGGAAGGCCTAGCCAGACACGAAACAGCGGGAAGTCCTTTCCTATTTTGCAGGTCCACATAGTTTACTTCAGAGTCAGATCATCCCACTTTTGAAGTGTTTTAATCAATAGAAATTTCTTTCCTTCATTATAAGCCCAAATCCCACTTTTTTTTTTTTTTTTTTTTTTTTTTTTTTTTTTTTTTTTTGAGATGGAGTTTCCCTCTTGTCGCCCAGGCTGGAGTTCAATGGCACCATCTTGGCTCACCACAACCTCTGCCTCCCAGGTTCAAGCGATTCTCCTGCCTCAGCCTCCCGAGTAGCTGGGATTACAGGCATGCACCACCATGCCTGGTTAATTTTGTATTTTTAGTAGAGATAGGGTTTCTCCCTGTTCAGGCTGGTCTCGAACTCCTGACCTCAGGTGATCTGCCCACCTCGGCCTCCCAAAGTGTTGGGATTACAGGCTTGAGCCTCCATGCCCACCCTTTATTTTTATTTATTATTTTTTGAAACAGGTTCTCGCTCTGTTTCCCAGACTGGAGTGCAGTGGCATGATCTCAGCTCTCTGCAGTCTCCACCTCCCAGACTCAAGTGATTCTCCCACCCCAGTCTCCCTAGAATGTGGGACTATAGGTGCATGCCACCACACCCAGCTGATTTTTGTTTATATATGTTTTTTAATAGAGACAGGGTTTTGCCATGTTGCCCAGGCTGGTCTGAAGCTCCTGAGCTCAAGCGATCTGCCCGCCTCGGCCTCCCAAACCCAAATCCACTTCTTTGTAACCTGTGTCTGTGAGGCATACACGATCCTCCGTTTTGTAACATCACTTGTGTGTGTTTGGGATGGGCATCTCTGCAGCGTGTCCACCGCTCGTCACAGACATGGCTCTGTGCTCTCCTGACTTTGGCCCTCATGCTTCTTGACTGCCTCAACTTGGTCAAAGCCCCACTTAAATTATGATGCCAGGATGGGAAACAATGCACTCAGGATCTCGACTGGCCAGAAACACCTGGCTACCGTCATCAGTCCCTGTTCTGGCTCCTGTACTTCTTCTGTTTGTGTCACCTGAAATGATGTGGGTTTTAAATTTTTAAGTAGGGAGCTATTGCCATTATGCATTGTGATGCCATTTTCATCCCGACAGCAGTGCAGTAGCTATTCCTATAAATAATAAGCTACCCTTAAATTGTCTATTCCAAGATCCTGGATTGCTAAGTCAGATGAGACATAGCAACGTCTTGGTTGTTAGACTTTCATTTATCTCCATTGACTCTTTTTTTTTTTTTTTTCTTCATTTTGCCTCTGCCACTTACCAGGGGCTTTGTAAGGACTGAATGAGCTAACCAATGCGTGTGCTGCTCCTCCCAACTTATGTCTCCACAATGAGATGCAAGTGTGTTCTGTCCTTAGGGAAACGGATGATTACATTGTGCATAGGATGGGAAGGAAAGCTTACTCAGGTGGCATGCCACTTGAAACTGCCCTTCAGGGTTTCACTCCCCGTGCTGACATTTTTGGGGGAGTCATGACTACTCAATCCCCTGGGACTCCCCCAATTCCTCTTCCATTTGGTTCAGTACTTTCTATCTTAGACATGGTGACGTCAAGAGAGACTCGGCCACACACTGCTGAAACCCAGCTCTGCTGTGCTGATGAAATGCTCTATCTTTTCTATCATGAAAAGCAGACACATGATTCTGGTATCACCTGCTTTTTTCATGAAACCACGTTGCTTCCTAGTGATCGTTACAACCTAGTGTGTTATGTTAAAACCAGTCAGCCACTTAATAATCAGTTCCTATGTTTTGAAGCTCTTAAGGAGTAGAAAACTCTTCACCCCCCACATACAGTAAAGGAACAGAATATAACAGATCCTTGTTCATCATCTTATTTTCTTAGACAACATTATCTCACTTTTTTTTTTGCTTCATTCCTTGCTGTTTTCTTGATGTCTTCAATTTCAATTCCAAGGCTTTATTCTGTTAGACCCTTGTCTTATACCTTGACCCCACAAACCACAGAATCTCTCCAGGATGTTATAAGCTTTCCACCCTCATACTTCTACAGCCCATGGGAGCCTCATATTTGGGTTCTGCCATGGAAAATAACCTATTGCTATTCAGTCTAATATAACTCTAATTTTATGGGCATGTATGCACACATATTTGCCTATAGGTTAAAGACTAAGATAGAATATTAGTAAGGTAATTTGCAAAATAAAGTCTTGTAATGATGAGAAAATATTTGTTTTGGTATTAAAGCTTATTAATTTCTTTATTTTGAGACAAGATCTAGCTCTGTTGCCCAGGCTAGAGTGCAATAGCATAATCATAGCTCACTGCAGCCTTGAACTCCTGGGCTTAAGGGATCATCCTGCCTCCTGAGTAGCTCCTGAGTAGCTGCCTCCTGAGTAGCTGGGACCACAGATGCATGTCATCATGCCCAGCTAATGTTTTAATTTTTTGTAGAAACAGGGTCTTGTCATGTTGCCCAGGCTGATCTCACACTCAAGCAAACCTCCCACCTCAGCCTCCCAAAGTGCTGGGATTATAGGCATGAGCCACTGCACCCAGTTGTTTTAGTAAAGTTTAAATAAAGAAGAAGCTAAGAAAGTGCTAGCCAATTTAAGGTAAGTCCATCCCTGGTAGGTAATAGCTATATAATCTGAGACATTGAACCCCCAAGATACACTTGCTATAAGCGAGTTAGTATATATGTGATTGTATACAATGATGGTTGCATTGTTGAGCAAATAATTTAGGTTTTGTTAATATGATACATTCACACACATATATTCGTATGTATGTACATATGTATGAAATCCTTTTAGGGAGCATGCTTAAAATAATTCTGTTTTCTCCTTGCAAAGTTCACTAGAATGTGAAACCACACAAGAGGCATTTGATTGTCTTACGAAAGTCTGGAATTTAAAGAGAATTGCGTAAATAAGATCACCGTTCATCCAGCTGTTCAATGGATTTCATGTTCATCTCAGAATGTAATTGAATTTGAAGCTCCTGAAAAAGCCAATTGAAGGCCACAATAACTGAACACATTACTTTTGTTCCTGACACCATGATTGAAATGAGATCTATATCAAGATGGGAACATGGTAATATGAGTTATTTGCACAGCACCTTTCTGCAAAGACCTCAATTTGTTTTATACATGGCAAGCTTGATCGTACCCCTAAGAAAAAAGTACTTACTTCTTCGGAGAGGTTGCCAGGTCAGATGTGAAGTCTCCTGTACCACTTGAATAACTTGGGCAAAAAACTTGCATTATTTCAGAAAATGTATGTGTCGATTATGGCTGCAGCCACATTCACTGTCCTTTCTCAGTGGTGCAATCAGAGTGGAAGAGGGCATTAGTTTTACTGGTGAATTCTTGACATTTCAAAGGAGACCATTTTCCTGATGTTGAGATCCAGGGTTTCTTCCTACGGGGAACCTGGAAAGGTTACAGCAGGTTCATAGGCAAATTTATCTGGACTTGCGCGCTGCCTTCTGAAGAGGAAACCTCAGTCGCGTCCCACAGAGTAAGCAAAAGAGTGGAAGACAGGCTGCTCTCCTCACGTATGGTGTTCCAGGATCTTCAAGGAGTTCTTCCCCTGCCTTTGCCACACCCCTGTCCCTTTGCTTTCTTACAAGTCGAGTGATCTATCGCTTCCATTATGCCAAGGAAGGCTCCTTCTGTAATGGGATGTCATGGTGAATTTGTATAATAAATACAAAATTACACAATGTGTGTTAGCTTACAATGGGTTATACATTTCATATATAAGAAATGTTACACTGTTGTATATATGATGTATTATATACTGTTATATATTGTATATTATATGTAACCTACATATATGATATATATTATCCTTAGCTTTTGTTATTTCAACAAAATATTCTCCTATTTAAGTAGTTAAAATGAAGCATCTTTAGAGAGACTGCCTGCTCTTAGTTCATTTTAACACAGTTTAACATAATAGGTGCTTCTGGGCATCTGTAATGTCAAGGTTCTGGTCTACCTGCTGGAGATACACAGATAAATAAGACACACTCCTGCCCTCAAGAAGCTGACAGTAGCTTGTAAAAGAGAAACAGACTCCTCTGAAGACACTTTACGTTACTGGATACTATATTTAATTCAAAAAGGAAAATTGACAAAAAAGTTAATTGGTCAAGAATAGATCCCATGATTTCTGCTTTCATGAATTCAGTCAACAGATACTAACATGGAGCAAACCATCTCTGTGTGCCAGGCAGTAGGGTTACATCTGCACGTGAATGGCTCCATGAAGGAACTCACGGGGAAGACACATACTAGCTAATGGCTAATGAGCAGCCTCACTATTATTGTTTTAACACCTCCGGACCCCTTTAGGGCATGGAGTTTTGGGAAAAATCCCTGAAGCTCAGGCTGTAGGTTGGGTACCCATCATCTCTGCTGTCTGAATCTTACAAAAATCTCTTCACTCTTGTTCAGCAGTGTTACTGGTGTAGCATCTGTCTACCACTGGAAGATACAACTTCTATAGCACACTGCTCTGAATCTACGGCCCCTAGCACCATACCTGAAAATATTTTGGGGCTCAATAAACATGTGCTTAAGCCAAGATGCAGCTCTCGTTTCCAAGAAGACCAACTTAGCTTAGTTACTAGAGAAGTTTTGCCATGAAGCCCTCTGTTTACAACCCTGTCTGCCTTGTTGTTTTAAGAAGATTGTCCACTTTTGTGACTAATGGTGGCTTAGCCACAGCATTCTACAAATGGGAGGCCTACGTATTGGCAAGTATTACGGAATCTACACAGCATTATTTCCCCTAGGAGGAGGCCTTTCCACACTCATGCAGAAATGAAAGCAGTGGAAGTTCTAGATTTTTAAAACATTGTTATTCTTTCATTTGCTGTCCATCTCCAGCCTTTGTGGCACCCCCAGAGCCCAGGAGGGAAAAAAGCACTATTAGGTACATGCAGCACCTTGTGAAGAGGAGCACAAGATGGATGTATTCGTCAGTAATGCTGTCTGAGTTGTGTACGGGGGCTAAATAATGGGACTAAATTTTAAGAAGACACGCGTTCTTACCCACCACATCAGGGTGACCTCTACATTAGCCATGTTGCAGGTTATCATCTCCCTACTGTTTTAGAGGCTGAGAGTAGAATCAGCTCATGCCTTCTGCACAATGCTAAGATAGGGTTGAGCTGTCCCCTTGAACTCCGCAAAACCACTTTGCTTCCTTACTTTTGGTGGAGTGAAAATTCAGTCTTCATGAGGGTATAAGGACTTGAAAGAGAAAAACAGAACACCACTGTCTTACCTTCTCCATTCATTGTTCACACAGAGCAGGACATGCTGAAGTTTGCTGTGCTTAATGAATGCTGAAATTATTATTTTTTTTTATACTTTAAGTTCTAGGGTACATGTGCACAACGTAGATGTGTGTATTATTTCTCAGGGCTCTGTTCTGTTCCATTGGTCTATATCTCTGTTTTGGTACCAGTACCATGCTGTTTTGGTTACTATAGCCTTGTGGTATGGTTTGAAGTCAGGTAGCATGATGCCTCCAGCTTTGTTCTTTTGACTTAGGATTGTCTTGGCAATGTGGGCTCTTTTTTGGTTCCGTATGAACTTTAAAGCAGTTTTTTCCCATTCTGTGAAGAAAGTCATTGGTAGCTTGATGGGGATGGCATTGAATCTATAAATTACCTTGGACAGTATGACCATTTTCACAATATTGATTCTTACTATCCATGAGCATGGTATGTTCTTCCATTTGTTTGTGTCCTCTTTTATTTCACTGAGCAGTGGTTTGTAGTTCTCCTTCAAGACGTCCTTTACATCCCTTGTAGGTTGGATTCCTAGGTATTTTAATCTCTTTGAAGGTATTGTGAATGGGAGTTCATTCATGATTTGGCTCTCTGTTTGTCTGTTACTGGTGTATAAGAATGCTTGTGATTTT
>NW_016804788.1:934046-974648 GCF_001698545.2 Rhinopithecus bieti | reverse complement strand
GAGCATTTAGTCCATTTACATTTAAAGTTAATATTGTTATGTGTGAACTTGATCCTGTCATTGTGATATTAGCTGGTTATTTTGCTCGTTAGTTGATGCAGTTTCTTCCTAGCATCGATGGTCTATAAATTTTGGCATGTTTTTGCAATGGCTGGTAACAATTGTTCCTTTCCACGTTTAGTGCTTCCTTCAGGGTCTCTTGTCAGGCAGGCCTGGTGGTGACAAAATCTCCCAGCATTTGCTTGTCTGTAAAGGATTTATTTCTCCTTCACTTATGAAACTTAGTTTGGGTGGATATGAAATTCTGGGTTGAAAATTCTTTAATAATGTTGACTATCGGCCCCCACTCTCTTCTGGCTTGTAGAGTTTCGGCTGAGAGATCTGCTGTGATCTCTCACAGCAGATCTGATGGGCTTCCCTTTGAGGGTAACCCAACCTTTCTCTCTGGCTGCCCTTAACATTTTTTCCTTCATTTCAACTTTGGTGAATCTGACAATTATGTGTCTTGGAGTTGCTCTTCTTGAGGAATATCTTTGTGGCATTCTCTGTATTTCCTGAATTTAAATGTTGTCCTACCTTATTAGGTTGGGGAAGTTCTCCCGGATGATATCCTGCAGAGTGTTTTCCAACTTGGTTCCATTTTCCCCCTCACTTTCAGGCACACCTATCAGATGTAGATTTGGTCTTTTCACATAATCCCATATTTCTTGGAGGCTTTGTTCATTTCTTTTTCCTCTTTTTTCTCTAGACTTGTCTTCTCACTTCATTTCATTCATTTGAGCTTCAATCATTGACATTCTTTCTTCCAGTTGATCAAGTTGGTTACTGAAGCTTGTGCATTTGTCACATAATTCTTGTGTCATGGTTTTCATCTCTATCAGTTCATTTATGGCCTTCTCTGCATTGATTATTTATCCATTCTTCCATTCTTTTTTCAAGATTTTCAGTTTCTTTGTGCTGGGTACATAGTTCCTCCTTTAGCTCTGAGAAGTTTGATCAACGGAAGACTTCTCTCAACTTGTCAAAGTCATTCTCCATCTAGCTTTGATCCTTTGCTGGCAATGAGCTGCGTTCCTTTGGAGGGGGAGATGCGCTCTTATTTTTTGAATTTGCAGCTTTTCTGCCCTGCTTTTTCCCCATCTTTGTGGTTTTATCTGCCTTTGGTCTTTGATGATGGTGATGTACTGATGGAGTTTTAGTGTGGGTGTCCTTTCTGCTTATTAGTTTTCCTTCTAACAGTCAGGATCCTCAGCTGCAGGTCTGTTGGAGTTTGCTTGAGGTCCACTCCAGACCCTGTTTGCCTGAGTATCAGCAGTGGAGGCTGCAGAAGATAGAATATTGCTAAATAGCGAGTGTTGCTGTCTGATTCTTGCTCTGGAAACTTCATCTCAGAGGTGTGCCCAGCCATGTGAGGTGTGAGGTGTTGGTCTGCACCTAGTGGGGGTTTTCCAGTTAGGTTACTCAAGGGTCAGGGACCCACTTGAGCATGCAGTCTGTCAGTTCTCAGATCTCAACCTCCATGTTGGGAGATCCACTGCTCTCTTCAAAGCTGTCAGACAGGGTCATTAACATCTTCAGAGGTTTCTGCTGCTTTTTGTTTAGCTATGCCCTGTCCCCAGAGGTGGAGCCTACAGAGGCAGGCAGGCCTTCTTGAGCTGTGGTGAGCTCCAGCCAGTTGGAGCTTCCCAGAGTCTTTGTTTACCTATTTAAGCCTCAGCAATGGCAGGCGACCCTCCCCCAGCCTCGCTGCCGCCTTGCATTTAGATCTCAGACTGCTGTGCTAGTAATGAGGGAGGCTTCATGGGCGTGGGACCCTCTGGGCCAGGTGTGGGATATAATCTCCTGGTGTGCCATTTGCTAAGACCCTTGGTAAAGCGCAGTATTAGGGTGGGAGTTATCCGACTTTCCAGGCGTTGTGTGTCTCAGTTTCCTTTGGCTAGGAAAAGGGATTCCCTTCCCCCTTGTGCTTCCCAGGTGAGGTGATGCCTCACCTTGCTTCAGATCTTGCTGGTCGGGCTGCACCAGCTGACCAGCACCAATTGTCCAGCACTCACCAGTGAGATGAACCCGGTACCTCAGTTGAAAATACAGAAATTACCCATCTTCTGTGTCACTCGTGCTGGTAGCTGGAGGCCAGAGCTGTTCCTGTTTGGCCGTCTTGCTCAGGAACCCACATTGCCAGTATCTTTTTTTTTTTTTTTTTTGAGATGGAGTGTTGCTCTGTAGCTCAGGCTTGAGTGTAGTGGCTCGATCTCGGCTCACTGCAAGCTCCACCTCCCAGGTTCACGCCATTCTCCTGCCTCAGCCTCCCGAGTAGCTGGGACTACAGGCACCCACCACCATGCCTGGCTAATTTTTTTTGTATTTTTAGTAGAGACGGGGTTTCACTGTGTTAGCCAGGATGGTCTCAATCTCCTGACCTTGTGATCCACCTGCCTTGGCCTCCCAAAGTGCTGGGATTACAGGCATGAGCCGCTGCGCCTGGCCATTTATGCTGAAGTTTTTATTGCTTATTAGTTAAAATAAATGTTACCTGATGAAATATCTAGTTTCCTGCATGTGTCAATAATGATTTCATGCGTTTGCTTTTTGCCTCACCTGGTGGGGGGAAAGATAGGTTAAGCCATGAGCTCTGCCCTCACGGAGTCTTGGGGATCCCAGGTCTTCCCCATCATTTCAGTTGACAACTGGGTTGAGCTTTGCTGGGCTGGATTCACCCTGTGACAGAAAAGGCACTGAGAGCTGCATCCTGGCCAATGCCTTTTTCACTGCCTTGGGGCAAATGTAGGAAACCCATACATACCCTGCTTGCTGCCACGGAGGTGCTCATAATCAATGCCAAATCTTGGATCACCTTCATTCTTAGGTATTAGCACTGTGTCCTGAGACCCAGGGACAGAGACCTAGACAGGCCACCCTCCCTCCTCCAGGAGCAACTTCAGGGCATCCTCTCACCCCTCGTGCTTCCAGCAGGTCTTCGTGAAGGCGGCACTATTCAAAATGAGTTTTTCCTCCAAGTCCCAGCAGTTATTGTGGGCTAGTTATCGAGAGTGATCCAGACATGACTGTGGCAACCAAGGAAACTTTCCTTCTCCTGGCCTATTAGTTTTCTGCATATGCAGGGCTTAGGCACACAGTAGGCATCAGATAGATGTGTGTGAATGAATAAACAAAAAAGCAAAATGTACTCAAGTGTGTTTAATTCTGGCTTTAAAAAATTCTTATGTAGTTTTGAAAGTTGAATGCCTATTCTTTAATGCTGATGGAATTCGACAATTCATTTTATAAAGGCTTCTACTGAGTAAGGTTTTTAATTACTGATAATCCCACCTGGCTCTGTGTTGGCTATAGAGCTGGCGAGAGGCTTTCCGTCTCTGTTTTTAACTCCCCAGGGCACCTGCTTGTTAGCCTTCCTGAATATTTCAGTGGCTCTGGTGCTGTGGATGAGGAGGGCCTTGCCGAGAGCCATGTTTTAATTTTAGTCAGACTGTGGGCTTTCTGTGAGACTTGAGCTGGGCCGTCTCTCTGGATTCCTGTCGCTGTGCCCTGGGAGGCTGTGTGATGGCACCCCCAGGGCTCTGCCTGGGGTCTTCAGCTTCCTCTGGCCTCTGCACTCCATTTGTCACCATTGCAGCACAGAGTCCCAGTGGTGGGCTGATGGCACTGAGCTCAGCTTCTCCAGCTCTGCTGGGGAGGAATTTGCAGCCCAAATCTTGGTTGGAAGATCAGGAGGTTCAGCATGAATTGCTCAGACTGAAGGAAATGTGCAGGAGAGACTAAAGAGAAGCTGATGAAATCATGGTGACGACATGGAGAACTTCTCTGCTGCTGTAAGATTCGATTCACTTGTATTCTCTTCTACAGTTAAGTATGTGTCCATGGGTATGATCTGAATACCACCTCTGATTTCAATGACTGAACCCTGCCTAGTTTTAATAGACGCATGAGTTAAAACAAAAGTCACATAGTTTCCATCAGTGATGTTTCTGGCTGGAACCTGTTTTATCACTTTGAGTAAGTTAGGGAGATGAAGCAGACTGTGTGTGTGTGTGTATGTGTGTCTGGACACACATACAAAATAATGTTGATTTAATCACCAGAAAACAACGTGGAAGAAGCTATTTTTTTCTCTTGGTATTAAGTATTAAAAAAGTTGAAATGACTTGCTTCCAGCCTGGGCAACAGGGAAAAACCAGACTCTACAAAAAAATGTGAAAAATAGCTGGGTGTGGTGGTGCATGCCTATAGTCCCAGCTATCTGGGGAGCTGAGGTGGGAGGATCACTTGAGCCTGGGAGGTTGAGACTGCAGTGAGCTGTGATTGTGCCACTGTCCTCCAGCCTGGGTGACACAGTGAGACCCCCTCTTACTAAAAAAGACTCCCTCATTTGCCTTGAATGATTATATCACTTGCTTTATGACTCCAGCATTTATTTTCTGTCAAATTTCAGACCTCGTTGGTGGCTTCTACAGCATGAGAATTTCAGGACTCTGTGAATGTCACATTTTGTTTGGTCAGTGGCAACTAAGGCCAATCGGGTTATTTTGATGGGTTTGTTTGCAAAGTTCCTCTGAAAATTTTGGTCAGAAGAGTGTTTTGGAAACTTGTTAAGCCGCACGAGTTTCCTTGAAATTGGGAAATATACAAATTGATTACTGTAGAAGCAGCTTCAAGAGTTCATCAATATTTTATGCCTTTTATTTTATTTATTTATTTATTTTGAGATGGAATCTCGCTCTGTCACCAGGCTGGAGTGCAATGGTGCGATCTCAGCTCACTGCAACCTCCAACTCTTGGATTCAAGTGATTCTCCTGTCTCAACCTCCTGAGTAGCTGGGATTACAGGTGCCTGCCACCATGCCCGGCTAATTTTTGTATTTTTAGTAGAGATGGAGTTTCACTATTTTGGCCAGGCTGGTCTCGAACTCCTGACCTCAGGTGATCTGCCTGCCTCAGCTTCCCAAAGTGCTGGGGTTACAGGCGTGAGTCACCGCTCTCAGCCTTATGCCCTTTTCTAACAGCAAAGATGTTCTTTTTCCTCAGTAAAGAACAGGGATATTTTTTGCAGGAAATTGTTGGGCACAAATGATACAACGTACCTTGATATCTGCAAAGAGACTTTTAGGCAGGGAACCAAGCTAAGCATTTGATTACATGTTGTTGTAAAATAGGGACCCACCACATCATTTTTCTCACCTTGTATTTAAAAGTTTACATCTTCTGACCGGGCGGGGTGGCTCACGCCTGTAATCCCGGCACTTTGGGAGGCCGAGGCGGGTGGATTACGAGGTCAAGAGATCAAGACCATCCTGGCAAACGTAGTGAAACCCTGTCTCTGCTAAAAATACAAAAATTAGCTGGGTGTGGTGGCGCATGCCTGTAGTCCCAGCTACTCGGGAGGCTGAGGCAGGAGACTCACTTGAACCCAGGAGGTGGAGGTTGCAGTGAGCTGAGATCGCACCACTGCACTCCAGCCTGGTGACAGAACGCGATTCCATCTCACACACACAAAAAAAAAAAAAATAGAAAAGAAAAAAGTTTACATCCTCTTCCTTGGATTTAAATCTTCAAGGAAGTTTGTTGATGGAAGAGCAATGCCACTTCTTTGTTTTGATAATGTTCTTATCTGTTCTGTAGAGACAAATCAAGAAAACTGGGGGACAAAATGGGAATCATTTTGGATGTGAGTCTCCATCGTTTAGAGTAAATTACTTTGTAAACATGACAGATATGTCGCAAAGAACTATAGATTTGGACTTGGACTCCATCAAAAATTCCAGACTACAAGTGGCCAGATGTGTAAAGTATCTTTCTGGGGCCCTGGAACTGCACTTCTCAGATGTGCCCTCCGTCTCCTGCCACTGCCCTGTGCTGGGAGCCTCACCTCTTAACTTTGGCAGAAGCACCCTAAGTGGTGGTCTCACTACCACTGTATCCTCTGCTCCAAGGATGCTTATATTTTTTCTAACTTCTTAGTCAGGGCAAAGCACCATAATAAATGTACTCTTCCCTTCCACGGTTTCCAGTGGAAAAGAATTCAGTGATAGCAATGAAGTTTCGTGGTACAAGTGCCTTTAGTGAAGCAGGGTTAAGTGTAGATTTGCTTTAACTATGGGAGCGGGAGTGAGTCCTATTTCAACTGCAGTTCAGGCAGTTCTTAAAGTCTGGGCCCAAAGCATGAATGAGCTAGCACGCATTGTAACACTGAGGGATAAACAAGCAATCCTGCAGACCATCCAACAGGCATAGTTTTTCATCAGAAGCTGAGTGAACAATGATTTATATTTGAAATACAAGAGATTTCAGCCATTGAACACCACTGCCAGCTCAAAAGGTTGTTGATAATCAACTGATAATATAATCAAGTATTTTCCAAAACGCTGGCTCTCTGTAGATGCCTGTGCAATGGAGGCTTTACTTTGTTACCTGACATTTTAGTGGCCGCAAGAGCTCTCACTAAAATACTGAGTTAGGCTCCTCAGTCCTCTCCTCAAATGTGCTACCTTTGGTTTATAAATATAATAGTTTAATAACATTGAAAAATAGCTTTGTGGATCACTATTCAAAATCCCATATCTTAGGTGACCATATAATATGTCACCCAAACTGGACAATTATGAGAGTGAAAGGGGCCTTGTTGACAATTATACCAGGACAAGTGTAGCGTGGGCTGTCCTGGCCCAACAGGGACAGACACACAGTTGTTGCATCCCAAGACGAATGCAAACGTCTGTGCAACGAGTCACCATGTGCACATAACACAAGACAACGCAGCTTAATTTTGTGACCCCAGAAGCACCTCGCAGCGCTCTGCTGGGCCACACACTGGACTCTCGGAATTTGAGATTCCATCCAGTCTCCATAAATTACCAAACTCGTCTTTCATTTTGGGGCTCCCCTGCTCAAAACCATCAGTAGTGAAAGCCAGCCTCAAGAGCTCTCGAGGTGAGAGACCCCCTAAATGTGGAATCATACCGCATTTCCTCTCTTGTTCTGCAGGAGGTTTTGTGGACGCCAGACAGATGAAGTGCATTCCTCAAAGCCTCCCTTCATATAGTTTCCCCACCTGCCTTGTCACCACTTCCTTACCCCTACTTAAATCTTATGTTTTTCAAGTTATAATCTCTTTGAGAAAACTTTCCCAACAAGTCTAATTTATATTTACCAGTTCTTTTGGTGAACGTGGATAATGATAACGTATATGATAAATTTTGAGAGTCATTTGGTAATTTAGCATGTTTACCCTGAGAGTATGGTGAGATCTTCCCTTCCCTTCTCTTTTCTCTTCTCTTTTCTCTCTTTTCTCTTCTCTTCTGATGGAGTCTTGCTCTGTCTCCCAGGCTGGAGTGCAATGGCGCAATATCAGCTTAGTGCAATCTCCACCTCCTGGGTTCAAGTGATTCCCACCTCAGCCTCCTGAGTAGCTGGGATTACAGGCACCTGCCACCACACCCAACTAATTTTTGTATTTTTTATTAGAGATAGGGGTTTCACCATGTTGACCAGGCTGGTCTTGAACTCCTGACCTCAGGTGATCCTCCTGCCTTGGCCTCCCAAAGTGCTGGGATTACAGGCATGAGCTGCTGTGCCCAGCAAGTATGGTGAGCTGTTATAGTGCAGCCTCTTTTTGATCTTGCCTTTCTTCTTCTGGTCTCCCGTTCCAGCTCTCAGAACACAGAGTATTCACGGAACATTGGTCAAATCAGTGACTGTTAATATTTTAGATGAGTTGGAGATCAGATTATCTAATTGCTAGTTATTTTCACTTATGTTATTTTAGGTGAATTTCTTTCTTTGGTTCCCTATATCTTATTTAGCTTGTGGAATTTGAATTTATGACTCTCTTGCCTCTGCTGGTTCCTTAGACACTCATGTTCAAAATCCAGATAGAATTCTCAATAACTTTAAATCTTTACTTGGTCTCTTAAAAAAAGGCTAAGTGTGTCCAATTCATAAATAGGAACAAAACTTTAAAATCTTCCCTTGTCTCTTCCCCCAGCCCTGTTCAGCACAGACTGGCAAATGCCTTCAGTTTCTGTCTCTCTTTGTGTCAAAACTTCCTGAACCTTCTCAGACTTAGCCCCAAGTGGCCTTGGATTTCTTGGATGTTCTATTGATCTCCCTTGAGAGATGTTTTGCTTTTCTTAGATAGTTCAAGCAAGGCAGATTTTAAGACTCAAGAATGGAGCTGGCTAAGACAGAAGGCCTTTCACTGTGTGTTGCATTTTGGAAATTGAAGTGGGATGAAGCCGGGCAAGTTGGACGAAGCAGGAGGGAAGATGCTCTGAAAACTTATTTTAATACATTTTTTCCTGTCACAGTTATTTTCTTACATTAATTTCCCTTCTAGTAAAGTGATTGGGAATCGTAAATATTCAGTGAATGACCAGAGAGATGTGATGTTTTATAAACGAACTTCTCTTTGAAGTGATCGGACTCAAAATGAAATCAGAAGTTGATTTGGATACTGTATCATTTCAAATTTCACAAAATTCAAATGTTACCAAAAGGATTCTAATTTTTTTCTTCTTCTCCCCTTAGTTTCAAAAGAAACATCCTTGGGTGGAATCTAGCCATGAAGAATTAAAATCTAAATGAAAAAATCAGCCAAACATTATACATGATTAAAAAGAGCTCTTTAAAATGAAGATCCATTTTTTAAAATTTATTTATTTTTATTTTACTTTAAGTTCTGGGATATATGTGCAGAATGTGCAGGTTTGTTATGTAGGTATACATGTGCCATGATGGTTTGCTGCACCCATCAACCATCATCTAGGTTGTAAGCCCCACATGCATTAGATATTTGTCCTAATACTTTCCCTCTCCTCACCCCACACCCTCAAACAGGCCCTGGTGTGTGATGTTCCCCTTCCCATGTCCATGTGTTCTCATTGTTCAACTCCCACTTACGAGTGGGAACGCGCAGTGTTTGGTTTTCTGTTGCTGTGTTAGTTTGCTAAAAATTTTCTCTGCCTTCCTATCATCAGTGTTAGAACAGGTTAACACTTTCATTCAGAAACAAGAAGTATTTATTGAGCACCTACTGCATACTAGGCACTGGGCAATTCACTGGATATTAAGTGGTTCATGGCACAGACAGATTTAAAGCATGTGTGCGAGGGTATAAACATAGTCACACAAACACGTGTGTGTATATATGTGTTTGTGTGACTATGTTTACACAGTGGTAAGTTCTGTGAAGGAAAACTGCATAATAATATGGAACTCCAAAAAAGTGAAATGTAAAGGAAGGCACCCCTGAGGGAGGGCCATCTGTGGGTGACACAGAACCAAGTGATGATGAGCAGGGACTGATGCAGGCCAGATGGCGGCCCTGGTGTGTGGCTGGAGCTGTGCACCTCACACAGGTGGGGTGAAGTGAGGGGCTGAGGCAGGAGGGGCAGGCAGGGCTCAGAAAACATGGGGTCTTGGGGGCCATTTAGTAATTCTGGAATTAATCGTATTAAAAGGAAAGGTTTAAATTAATTAAATTTAGCAGAGTTTAGTCGAGCAATATATGATTCAGGAATCGGACAGCCATCAGAACCCAAGGAGGTTCAGAGAGCTCCACTCAGCAGTATGAACAGCCAGCTTTTATAGGCCAAACATGGAAGCAATATAGAGAGGTCACCTGATTGGCTACAGCTCTGCATCTGCCTCATTTGGGCAAGGGATGAAGAGTTGGCTGTCTGTGATTGGCTGAAATGTGGCTGTTTATTATACTCCTAAATTGGGTTGTGGTTTGTTCCTGGGAACTCAGACTATGGAGACAGCCTCCTGCTGACTTGAGAATCTTAATGGCTGTGGAAAGCCACAGGATATAATCACGTTCTGTGACAGCCTTCGAGGTGGGCTTTCAACCCAAAGACAATGAATTGCACCATCTGGGTTCTGTCCTTAGCTCTGCCACTATGTCAGTGGCTTACGAGTATCCATTAACACTTTGGACATTCCTCTTCTTTACACTTTTTTTTTTTTTTTTTTTTTGAGACGGAGTCTCGCTCTGTCACCCAGGCTGGAGTGCAGTGGCCGGATCTCAGCTCACTGCAAGCTCCGCCTCCCGGGTTCCCGCCATTCTCCTGCCTCAGCCTCCCAGGTAGCCACCTCGCCCGGCTAGTTTTTTGTAGTTTTTAGTAGAGACGGGGTTTCACCGTGTTCGCCAGGATGGTCTCGATCTCCTGACCTTGCTATCTGCCCGTCTCGGCCTCCCAAAGTGCTAGGATTACAGGCTTGAGCCACCGCGCTCGGCCTCCTCTTCTTTACACTTCTATTTGCTTATTTGTAAACTATGGACAATAATAATTGCCTGGGATTAACAGCAGTGTAAGAAGTAATGATAAAATAATGAGAGATTTTCACATATGGAGCCAGGCTATGTTTTACACTTATCTCCTTGGTACCATGGCATGCAAGGTTAATGCAGCTATAGAGTAATACCACGATGAACATATCAGTAGGGCCTGCACAATGATTCTAACGAAATGCAGCACTTGGTGAGAACAAGCAGGATCATTTTGCTTCGCGGGCAGTTGATTATAATGTTTTCTCACATGTTCTAAAGGGAAACAGTTGGGTTCACGGCATTTTATTTATGGGTAGTGTTCCCTGAAGGGAAAAGGCAAATTTAATTTAATTTTCATTTCACTTCTTATGTCCGTTCGTTTAACATATCTGTACTGAGAGTGAATAAGTTCAGAACGGAGAGAAATGCTTTAATTTGTGCAGTTTGGGGCTGAAAATTGCTTGCTGTTTTGAAATTCTTCTCCCAGACTTGTGAGGTGCTTTGGGATATTATTTTTGAGATAAGAAGGCACATGTCCTTTGACAGGGAAAGGCAGCATGCTGTGCTCCCTGTTGTTATGGCTGCAGGAAACCTTTCAAAAGTTACCATTTACCAGCCCACCTTGAGATACCTTCTAAAACTGCATTTAAGTCTTGTTTGAAACCTTAAGCATTGCATACAGATCAATACTTCTGAAGAAGTAATGGACGGCTGGTGAGTGGATGGCAGTATCCAAGGGGGACACATACATTAATGGGAAGGTCATCGAGGAGGAAACAGCCATTGGTGCAGCTCCCAGTCCTCTTCCTACATGGGGACCCATATCCCTTTATGCCTCCACTGTGGGAAGGCAGATAAATTTTGTGATTCTCCTTGATAGCTATTAATGGCAATGATTGAAGCCATTAATACTGATTAGTGCTAGCTGAAGTCAATGACTTTATTACGTGTATACTCTTCAGTGGGAAATCACATCGAAAAGTTTATTTCCTGAGCATTTCCAAGTCGAGACCATCTCCTGTCAAATGTAATTAAATAAAATGTCTCTTCACAAATATTGCATCTGTGAACAGTCTCTTAAGAGATGCTCTACTGAAATTGTGTTGATAATTACTTTGTTACAAAGTCTAATTAGTCAAAGTGAGGTAAGAGTGGATTTTTATTCTTCTCTCCAGGTCTTGTAGCCTGGGGCTGGTGGGGAAAGCATGAATCTGGTGTTAGGAAGTTCGGGTTCCAGTCCCTGCTTAGCCACACATTTGCTATTTCATAGCTGTGACATGTTGAACTAGATGGTCTCCAAGTTTCCTTAAGCTCTGAAAGTCGCTAATTTTTATTCGTTTCATATGACTGAACTATACTCCCTCCATTGTATAAAGTCAAGCACTCTCCTACCATGTCTTCTCTCTGCAAAGTACTTTTCCATTTCTACTTTATTTATAAAAGTTAATGCTAGAGCTGAGCTCTCATGATACAAGGCTTAATTCAATTAAAAATATTTTAATCAAGTCTGTTTTATTTTATTTTTTTTTGAGATGGAGTCTCACTGTGTCACCCAGGCTGTAGTGCCATGGCGCAGTCTTGGCTCACTGCAACCTCCACCTCCTGGGTTCAAGTGATTCTCCTGCCTTAGCCTCCCAAGTAGCTGGGATTACAGGTGCCCCCCACCACACCCGGCTAATTTTTGTATTTTTCAGTAGAGACAGGGTTTTGCCATGTTGGCCAGGATGGTCTGGAACTCCTAACCTCAGGTGATCTGCCCACTTCGGCCTCCCAAAGTGCTGGAATTACAGACATGAGTCACCGTGCTTAACCAATCAAGTCTTTACAGACCTTTGCCATCGATCTCTACCCGTGCAGGGTAATGTCCTAGGCTCTTTTTGGTCCTCTCTCATGCCATTGCTTCATTCTTTCTCAGAATTTTTCTTCTTCCTTGCTTTTGTCCCCCTCTGATCACTTTTCATTTTATCTTGATACTTATGCATACTTGTAATTCTACTTCTTGGTTGCTGGTTTCATTAGTTAGGGTAGGCTTAGGCTATGTGGTGATAGAAATAAACCTTGAAATTTAAGTGCATCAGTGTAATAAATCTTTATTTCTAGCTCATGTCAAAATCTACTACAAATTGGATAGGTCTCCTAGGAGGCTCTCCTCCAGGATGTGACTCAGGGATCCAAGCTTTTCTATCTTGAGATGTCGTTCTGCTCCACATATGCCTCAAACACACAGAGGATTCCCCAGTGGAAGGGTTTAGGCTTGGTCTGGAGATGATGTATATCACTTTCTTCTACTTCCTATTAGTCTTAATCTGGGGACATGACCTCATTCTAACTATAAGGGAGGCCTACAAATTCTTCATGAATGGCCAAGCTAATGTCCACCAAATCATGTTAAAGTCTAGGCATTTAGAAAGGAGAGAATTTTAGAATTGGAGGAATTGAAAAGTGACAAAGTGAAAATGGGAAGAAATACATGAGATTTAGTATTCATAATAAGTTAAAAAGTAAATAACTTGTTAATTTGTGAAAATAAAATCAATTATGGTGGTAATGACAATGATAATATGAGCTAATATATATTGAACGCTTGCTTTCTTGAAGGCACTATGCTAATGTACTTTACATGTGTTGGTTTTTATAATCCTTATGAATTTATAAAGATTATTATTCCATTTATGAATGAAGAAGCCGAGGCTTGGAGACGAACTCAGCGTCTTTCAGAGAGTAAGTGGAAGATGGAGGTTTCGCAGCCAGACTCTAAAGCCCATTCTCTTAACATCACCTTTGTCTGTATCCTCTAAAATAATAATGATGCTTTACCTCATTTACTTTCATCCTCACTACAGACACATGACACTGGGGCTTTTACAACTTTATAGATGAAGAAACTGAAATTTGGAGAGGTTCAATTACTTGCAGCAAAATCATAGTTCCTAAAATCAAAAGGACAAATAATTGAAGCCAAATAAATCTAATTGAGTTAACTGAAGTTTTACAGCATGACCTTTAAATCTAAAACATCCTGCACAACTTTAAAGGCTTCCAGCTGAAAAACCCCTTCTTTTCTGCTATAGCCTTCTCAGGAAGTATCTATCACTGCTGTTTAGCACTGGCAGAGTATACAAGGTTATTGGAAAAGAATGATTGGTCCCTGTTTGAGTCTAACTGGACTATTTTGATGACTCCTGCTGCTGTAATATAACACCATACTATGTTTCCACTCTGTTCTGATGTTTTTATGCAAACATTTCTGGAGTTTTAAATTTCATTGAAGTGTACCACAAGTCATCTTTTATTTTACAATATTCTCTATCTTTCAGTACATCACAGAACTGAGTAAAGATTTCTTAAAAGACCAGAACATAAAATACTGCATTGCTTATTTGAGAGCAATTTATTTTGAAGGCCTTGCTGTATTCATGGGGAGAAAAAAGCAACTATGATAAAACCATAAAGCAAAGTATTCTGAAAGGTTACATGTCATTGAACTATTCAAGCTGCTTTTCTGTGTTGCCTAAGAAACTGGATAACTTCAAACATCCAATTCAAAGTCATAACCTCTAAATTGCATTCTTAATAGCACATTTTCCCTTTAGTGACAATGAATTAATTTAATATCAATAAAATCTGCAGTTTATATAAAAAATTTTTGCTTTTTTTAAACCCTCACTGCATACTCACAGGCAGCATGGCTGTAGTTGAGGGCATGGACTGGACCCGTTGTCTGTTGAGTGGCTGCTGACTGGTTGTTGAGTGACCTTGCACAGCTTACTTCACTCTCTTGCTGTGGTTTCTGCAAATGGGGGTAATAGTGCCTAGCTCATAGAGTGGTTATGAAATTAAATAAACAATATTTGTAAAATACGTAGAGCCATTTCTGGTACAATGAAAACTATTCGATATTTAAATAAACCTCATTTTTATGCTATTAATCTGCAGTGCACCCTTACATAGAGCCAGTATCATTTACATTTCATTTAGAAGTAGTTTTTCTTTTGAGAGAGGTTGGTCCACTAAGACTGGAGGTAGAATGGCTGATTCATGACCAGGACCTGCCCAGTCACTGGGAATAGGATATACTGTTCAGTCTTCCTTTCGCAGAGAAAACACCCTGAAGAAATAGATTAAATGATAGCAAATCAGATAGGGTAATGCATTACTTATCTCAAATCTTCTTCTATAACAAGCATACATTCAAGAGAAGGTGATACAAGTGCACATAAATGACCATGTCGGAACAGGATATGAGAGAGGACTGTGAAGATGCTTGAGAGAAGACGTTGTGGCTAAATTTGCTCAAAGGGTGTCCATCAGGAGAGACTATGCAGAGGTGGTAGAAAAAGGCCTCTGCAGGCCGGGCATGGTGGCTCACCCCTGTAATCCCAGCACTTTGGGAGGCCGAGTCGGGCAGATCACAAGGTCAGGAGTTAGAGACCAGCCTGGCCAACATGGTGAAACACCATCTCTACTAAAATACAAAAAATAATCTGGGCATGGTGGTGTGTGCCTGTAATCCCAGCTACTTGGGAGGCTGAGGTGGGAGAATAGCTTGAACCTGGGAGGTGGAGGTTGCAGTGAGCTGAGATCCGGCCACTGCACTCCAGCCTTGGGAACAAGAGTGAAACTATTTCAAAAAAAAAAAATTTCATAGTTAATATTTGTAGATGAGATATTATGACTATTTTATATATGGGAAATACAAAACAGATGACTTAGAGAAAGCTGGTCGTTAAACTACCTTGGCCATTGGATAATTATGCATTTTAATCAAAGAGTTTCCAGGAATGGAATATTCTCAGAATGAAAAATTTGCCCATTGTCAAATTACACTATTCAATAATTTTAATTTATTGGAATTCCAGGAAAGAATAGTTAACTTTTAATATTATGAAAATAAGAGAAAAAAGGAGATGATATTCAAATAAATGCTTTCTTTATGTATTTGGGTTTATAACCTGTGTCTTTTCATGTGTCATAATAGTCCTTTGAGAAACATATATACTTGATTTTTTTTAACTTTAGAAGTGAGGCTATAAACATTGGCACCGTATTTAGGATTAAGGTTAACCTAGAGTTTGTTCTGAGGCTATGATCCTTGGGGCGTTGACCTGGGTTCAACTGGGCATTGATGAGTGACTACAAGGCACACGTCAGAGACACAGTGGATGGAGGCATCACGAGGGTGAAGAAGAAACAGACCTGGAACAGGGCCTGAGCAAGCTGGAGGGGAAGTGGCTGAGGGCACTGTGGAAACCAGGCAGGGGGGACAGGGACCCCTTTCACTGGGTGCTGGCTTTCGTTGTCCAATTTAAGGTGACAGAGCCAGCCTGGATGTCTGACCCTTCCTCCAACAATGTGATAGGTGTGCCTATGATCCATCTCACCAGAATGCCACATGTGTGCAACATCCAGCTCAGGCGTTTCCAACACTTGGTACATGTGTGAATCACACGTGCCCATCACGGGCTGTAAGGACTGTGTGTTTGGGGATGGGGAAAGAGAAGTATTTCTCCTAGTCCTCCTCATAGGTGGTGATCAACATTGCCCTTGGGCTATGCTGAGGGACAGGGAACAAGGGGATGAGGGTGAGTAGGAGAGATGGGTTTGCTTCCATAGTGATTAGACCCTGCATCAGCCTGGTTAGCAAGACTGGGCCTGGACCACGGCATCACAGACTACATACATAGTTCTGCCACGTTAGTAACTGATCTCTTGCTTGACAGTTTCCCTTTGCCTTTTTGACCCTTTCTCTGGTATAAATAAGAAATCTCCTGAGTTCACTTTTCAGGTGAGTGACTCTAGATCCAAAATGTGAAACACAAAGTCCAATAACTTGGTTGGAAATAAGGCCTGCTGCTTCTCTCCCCTTTATATGGAGTTAAAGATTCTGAGAAGTATGGACACCTCCAAAATTCTTGACAACAGGAGTAGCCTCAGAGTTCCCCATCTCACTAAAGATGATGCAGGAGGGCCGGACGTGGTGGCTCAAGCCTGTAATCCCAGCACTTTGGGAGGCTGAGACAGGTGGATCATGAGGTCAGGAGATCGAGACCATCCTGGCTAACACGGTGAAACCCCATCTCAACTAAAAAATACAAAAAACTAGCTGGGCGAGGTGGCGGGTGCCTGTAGTCCCAGCTGCTCGGGAGGCTGAGGCAGGAGAATGGCATAAACCCGGGAGGCGGAGCTTGCAGTGAGCTGAGATCCGGCCACTGCACTCCAGCCTGGGTGACAGAGCGAGATTCCGTCTCAAAAAAAAAAAAAAAAAAAAAAGATGCAGGAGTATTCAGCAGACAGCTGAGTCTTACTGCCTCAACTGTCAACCTCAACATGGTCAAAAGGGGAATCTCTTTATTAAGTATATGCAAATAAGATAATTGTAATTTCTTTGGAGAAATTAGGAAACTTACCACATTCATTTGGATAAGCCGCATCAAGACCTTAAAAGCACAAAGATTGAGCTAAAAATCTTTATTGCCGGTGGTTCCTACAGCACCTTTGAGGTCTGCAAAGCACTTACTGTAGTACGTCTGTGTGCACCATAAGTATTAGCAATGATGATTTGATCATAGGCAAAGGAATTTTAGAGAATAATAAATGAATTAAGCTATCTTCATGAAAGAAGGTACTTAAAGCATTTATTAATATCATTGAAGAGACTTTTCAGCTCTTAAATGTGTTAACTTTTTTCAGACTTCCATTTGAGAAACATTGAGTTAATAATCTGTCCCTTCACGCCTGTAATCCCAGCACTTTGGGAGACCGAAAGCAGGTGTATCACAAGGTCAGGAGTTCAAGACCAGCCTGGCCAATATGGCGAAACCTTGTCTCTACTAAAAATACAAAAATTAGCCAGACATAGTGGCAGGCGCCTGTAGTCCCAGCTCCTTGGGAGGCTGAGGCAGAAGAATCGCTTGAACGTGGAAGGTGGAGGTTGGAGTCAGCCGAGATGGTACTACTATACTCCAGCCTGGGTGACAGAGCAAGACTCCATCTCAAAAAAAAAAAAAAAAAAAAAAAAAAAAAAAAAAAAAAAAAGAGAATCTACTCTTGAATGGTTTATAAACCAAATGTTCTTGCTTGTTTGTGCATGAGTCAGGTAACATTAGTATTTATAGTAGACATTTGTTGATTATCTCCTCAGTATTGCAGCTGATAATTTCTGATAGGGACCAATGAGACTAAAGAAAAATGGATTCTAACCTCATTTTATAGAACATGACTGCAGACTAACTAACTGGCACATTCCAGTTCCCTGACCACGTGTGAGTTGGGGGTGAAATGTGACTCAAACCTGGATAATAAGAAAATCTTATTTTCTTGGGAATATTGGAAAAATGATTTCCTTGGATGGATGAGAATAAATAAGCAAGTAACCCTGTGTTGGGTCCCCCAGGTCCCCCTACTTTCTTTCTGTGTCCTGACCACTCTACAACCCAGCCAGTGGCAGCTTTCTCCCTGCAGACTTGAACCCCAAACAGCGTCCTTGAACATTCCTGGACACTGATAAAATGATTTAGGTTGTTGCCCAAATCAATGAAATAAACTAGCCTTAGGCCTGAGCCAAACTTTTAAAACTCATATGAACTTCATGCCCTGACCACCTCACTGCAGACATGCTAGGGTAGAACACCCTTTTCCCTCCCTCTCTGCGGCGAGGATTGCTGCAGCCTCTAAGATCCCCTCATCAACGCTCTGGGCTGATCAGTCTGCACTTAGTGCTCCTTTCTTTGGAATCCCAACCAGCCGCATCTCAGGATGGTTTGGGGGCACTTTCTTGTGGGAACTCCTCCTGCTGCCACTTATGGGGTGATTCCAGTCTCTGGTTCTCCTGGACGGAACAGGCTGGGACCTACTGGAAACATCCTGAGGCCATCGGAACCCACGTGATGCTGTGGATGGCAGAGCTGAGAGGCAGGCAGGAAGGAGGCTCCTGCTGCCCTTGCTGATCTCATGGAAGGGCTGGACCCATCCTTGCCGAGGCTCCAGTGCTTCTTTTGGATACTTCATTACTTGAGTCAATGCAGTTTCTTTATTGCGCAATCCAATTTCGGTAGGGTTTCCTGTTGTTCACAGTGGAAAGATTCCTTACTGTTCCAGGATTTCTACTCTAGTGCCTCTGATTGCAGCTCTTGTGGGAGGACATTGCTCTTCTTGGGATGCTGTCACCAGAGCTCCTCAAAATTGCAAAATTTAGCTGCTACCTGGGTGCTCCATTCCTTCTAACCTTATTCTTGGATGGCATCTCGTACTCCCCCTGCTGTCTTCTCCACCCTCTGCTCTGAGAATCCATGCACTAAGGGGTTTTCTCCTTGAAGGTTCTCTTTGCCATATGCAAAATGACCTTGAGAATCGTTGTCGGGCAGGGGAAGGCCGTGGAGTTGGATTGCGGTTGATTTGAAAGCAACACAAGGGAAGTTAGACTTGGGCCATGTGTGGTTGAGAGGGCAATTTCTGGGTGATGCCTGGGCCAGTCCCTGGTTCACCTCTTCAAGTGTAAGTTATTCAGTTCCTCCAAGCCTCTTTTACTCATTTGTAAAGAGGAGACGATCAATATTCTTTCCTCAGAGGATCATTGAGAAAGCAATGAGATGCTGTGTGTGATGGGTCTGGTATATAGTGAGGTTCTCTGAAAATATAACTCATAATTGACCAAGGATTGCAACTCGGATTCTGTAGTTGGCAGACTACCATTTTTTCTACTATACTTTCTTTGAAAGTCTAAAGCTC
Organism: Rhinopithecus bieti; assembly: GCF_001698545.2. Classification (NCBI taxonomy): domain Eukaryota; kingdom Metazoa; phylum Chordata; class Mammalia; order Primates; family Cercopithecidae; genus Rhinopithecus; species Rhinopithecus bieti. The sequence continues at coordinate 955,636 of NW_016804788.1, read as the reverse complement.
TCTAATGATGCAGAAAAATATGCAGATAAGACAGCAAGCCAAGGCCCAGAAAGAGCCACACTCCCCGTGTACCATCACATATTATCAGTGGTTACTGCTCTGCTATCTGGCAGCACAAGATCTGTCTTCTCCATTGCGCTCCACCTGATTTTTCTGCAGCAATTGCAGACCAAGCCCCAAGCAAGAATATGGAGGCCTCAGAAGGCAGCTTGCTCAGAAACAGATCCTTGAGGGTTCACTGTGAGCTGGAGACCCCAAAGCAGTGTCTCCCATTGTACTGCACAAAGAGAGGAGGAATTGCCCATTGCTTATTATTGCCCACAGATCCTTAGGATCCTAGGACTCAGAAATGCATGGGGCTGGGGAAACAGCCTAGTGCCAATCTAGGCCCGATGCTCCTTTCTGTGTCTCTGGGGTCACCAGTACCCTAACATATTCCTCAGATATTCTAGAGCGTGAATGCACCCGATCTTACCTGTGCATCAGCAATTTTCTTAAAACCCTCGGGCAGGCGCGGTGGCTCACGCCTGTAATCCCAGCACTTTGGGAGGCCAAGGCGGGCGGATCCTGAGGTCAGGAGATCAAGACCATCCTGGCTAATACGGTGAAATCCCGTCTCTATTAAAAATACAAAAAAAATTAGCCAGGCGTGGTGGCGGCACCTGTAATCCCAGCTACTCAGGAGGCTGAGGCAGGAGAATGGCGTGAACCCGGGCCGAGATCAAGCCACTGCACTCAAGTCTGTGTGACAGAGTAAGACTCCGTCTCAAAAACAAAACAAAACAAAAACAAAAAAACAAGCAAACAAAAACTCTTGAATGTGCCGCTCAGAGCTGCTTCTCTAGTTACCTGGTGGGATCTTGGAAAAAGATGCTCAGAGACATGAGTCAGAATGAATTTCAAACACTTCAACAAACAGGAAGGGTTGAAGGAACCCATAGCAATCTTCATAAATGACACCATTTCTAACTTCCAAATTGAGGTAGAGGTTGCTTTTTATTTATTTTTTCATCACAGTTTAAAGTATCAATAACTGCCTTTGCATTCATTTCATTTACTATTTATTTATTTATTTATTTATTTATTTTGAGCTGGAGTCTTTCTCTGTTGCCAGGCTGGAGTGCAGTGGCATGATCTAGGCTCACTGCAGCCTCTGCCTCCTGGGTTCAAGCAATTCTTGTGCCTCAGCCTCCCGAGTAGCTGCCACTGCAGGCATGCACCACCACGCCCAGCTAGTTTTTGTATTTTTAGTAGAGTTGGGGTTTCACCATGTTGGCCAGGGTGGTCTCAATCTCTTGACCTCATGATCCGCCTGCCTCGGGCTCCCAAAGTGCTGGGATTACAGGTGTGAGCCACCCTGCCCAGCCAACGTTAACCATTTTTAAGTGCACAGTTTTCTGGCATTAAGCCCGTTCACATTGGTGTGCAACCATCACCACCATCCGTTCCCAGAGCTCTCTCATCTTCCCAGGCTGAAACTCTGCACCCATTAAACACCAACCCCTCATTTCCCTCCCCCAGCCCCTGGCAACCCCCATTCTACTTCCTGTCTCTATGGACTTGACTACCTCGGATACTGCATGTAAGTGTAATGATTTGATATTTGTTTTTTTGTAACTGGCTTTTTTATTCCGTGTAATGTCCTCTAGGTTCATCTGTGCTGCAGCCTGGGTCAGCATTTCCTTCCTCTTTGTGGCCGCATAACATTCCATGGTGGATTCGGACCACATTCTATTCCATGGTGGATTTGGACCACATTCCGTTCCTCTGTCCATTTGTTGGTAAGTACTCAGGTGGCTTCTCCCTTTTGGCCATTGTGAGTTCTGCAGCAAGGAACGTGGGTGTGCAGATATCTGCTTGACTCCCTGCTTCCCATTCTTGTGGGTATGTACAGCAAATGTTTACTAAACTGACATTTGAAGTGGGAAAAGACGCCAGGTCTACAGGGCTTACCCTGGTGTTCCAGGCAGTTTCTGATCTGACCCCTATGTCACCTGCAGGGATTTACCTGCCGGGGCTCCGTGCATCCCCCAACACCTGTGCCCCGAGTCTCCCACCTTCCACGCTCATGCCTGCTCTCGCCCTGCCAGGACTCCACCTCTCCTGTAGGTCTGTCTGTTGTCAGTCTGAGATCCTGCAAGGACCCCTTCAGGCCATGGATCCGCAGGACTTGATGGTCATTAATTCAGCAAGATTACAGCCTCTGTTAGAGCCGGGGCCATGTCTGCTGTTGTTCCCTCTGTCCTAGCCTAGGGCAGACCTCAGGCTCTCCTCCAACCCCCATGGCTGGGTCAGGGGTGACAAAACCATCTCAGGGGAATGTGCCTATGGTGACTGTCCACTAGGTAGCTGATGGGAGCTGGAGCCAGGCTGTTAACTGTTAACTGGAGCTAAAAAGAAGAGGTTCAACATCCAGAGGTAAGCGCTTTCTACTAAAGCTGTATATTGTTAAACCAAGGCCAGGGTCCCCATGTGTGGGAATCCTATAAGCAACCAAAATACTGCCTGCTGTGGGACACAGCCACAGTGCAGAGTCTAGGAGAGTTTTGGAGAAGCTGGACCTTGAACTGGACTTCCAAAAGAGAAGAACATGGATAAGCAGGATGGGGAGGGGCAGGCTTTCCAGACTGAGTGCCACACAATATTTACTTACTCAAGGATTGGATTTGTGTTCAGGAGGGACCTGCTGAGAGGTTCCTTGAGAAAGAGACACAATGGAGCTTCTCTGTTCCATTGGCTCCAAGTCAGGCCAGTGTTCTTCCCTGGGGCAGAGCCCTCTCCTCCCTCCCCCTCGCCACGTGCTCCCAGCCCTTGTCCCCACTGAGCACAGATGAATCCTTTCGTAGTAATCTAGCGTCCATGTTCTCTCTGTATGCTTCAGGGAATGACGGAGAACTTCGAAGTGGTGGGGTTACTTTGTTAGGTAAGACCATATTTCATCTCATTTGATCAGAGCAAAGCTGGGAAGCAGATGCAATTTCCAGAGTAGGAAAGTGAGGCTCAGAGAGGTTTAGCCACCTGCCCTAATTCCCCAGCTAACAGGTAACTATACTGGGAGTCAAACACATGTTGTCATCTGATACTAAGTTCTGGGAGCTTTTTGATAGACCCTACTTCCTGCTGCTCCCAGATACAGATGTGCACCCCTTGAAACTTCGTGCATTGTCCAGAGGGTGTGCATTAGCTGGTTAGCTGGTTAACAACGACTGCTAGTGCTTAGTGCCAGCCTATCTTCCCTTCCCTAGGCTGGGTTTTAAGGAGCTTCTCTGGCTGAGGGCAATTCCAGCAACACGAGCTTCCCCCTCCTCCTCGGCCTCCTAGGCTCGGATCTGTTCCTTCTCCTTTGGAGACTGCAGTCATTGCTAGTCAGCTTGGGGATTTTTGGAGTCTGCTGTGGAGATGAGATTATTAGGTCCTTGTTGCCTTAGCTAGAGTTAAGCTGTTCTTATATCTAATAATTGATGGTAGTTTTATTTCATTTCAATGGTAATTTTGGCTTCTCTTCCTTTCCCGTACTCCCCACATGAATTACCCTGGTTAATTAGGAATTGACTGCAGTTCCATTGGTATTTAATGATTTACTTTTCATGCTACGGTCCCAACTTCTTGCAACAAATCCTACTTCCTCCTGTATTTTTACCTCCTGCTGAGTGTGAAGTTGCTAACAAAAGAAAGTTTCATTTGGAAGACAGCGTTCTTTTTAACAAAGATGTTACAGATTGTTGAGGGAAACATTTATAAACCACCAAGCAGCAACAATGCTCTGCGAGGAGCTCAGGCCTCCATGGAAAGTGTCCTGGACGAGGAGCATCTTGCTTGTGCAGGTTGGATTTATCCAAGTTTAGTAAATGTTCTCACTGTTAGAAGCTGAAGCTGGGTGCAGTGACTCATGACTATAATCCCAGCACTTTGGGAGGTCGAGGTGGGAGGTGCACATAAACCCAGGAGTCTGAGACCAGCCTGGGCAGCATAGCAAGACCTCGTCTTTATAAAAAACATTTCAAAATTAGCTGAGTATGGCGATACATGCCTGTGGTCCCAGCTACTCAGGAGGCTGAGATGGGAGGATTGCTTGAGCCCAGGAATTTCATACTGCAGTGAGCTATAATTGCACCACTGTACTGCAGCCTGGGTGACAGAGTGAGACACTGTCTCTAAAACAAACAAACAGAAAACAAAACCCCAAAAAACAAACAGGAGAAGTTGAAAGCGAAGTTGTTGAGGACAATCCTTTCTCATCAGGAAAGCAAAAACAAAACAAAAAAAGTGTTTTGACTGCCTGGGAGAAAGGACATATCCTCCTATGCAGAAACAAAAGACACAGCCCCATGCTGCCTGTTGGATTCAGAGGACAGGGGCAGGTTGCTACAAGGTGGAGCTGTGTCATTTCGGTGTGCGACAGGAGCAACTGACTTTTTTTGTCAGAAGTTTTCAGATCAAGAAGAGTTGTCCCTGATGCAGATGATGAGATCATGGAGTTCAAGCCTGAGATGCTAGAGGGATTGTTTTACATGTGGGGGACACATTCCACGGGGGCCTGAAGATGGACTGCGGGAGATTGTCATAGTCCTACCTCTAGGGGCCACACTCTTGGGAGTCCCCGCCAACGCTGAGTTTGAGTTCAGCCATGTCATTGACGTTGTTCACTGAGACATCCCGTAAATGTGCCACAAACAGGATTGATGAATATTTGCAAAGTGAGATTTGCCCTCTTGAAACCCAATGACCACATAAAGAAGTCTGAACTGTCTTGCTGGAAAGGAGGAGAGTCGAAGTGATGCATATCAGGTGAGCCCCCAAAGTGGAGCTTAACCCATGAGAGTTCTTGTCTTTGCCCAGAAAAGAAAGGGCAAATTGGAGGGAGAAGGAAACAGGTTTATGGCAGCAGCATTGTTACAGCTCCTGCAGAGTAGAACCATCTCATAGGTGGAGAGCAGCAGCTCAGGGCAGTTCTGCAGTCGTATTTATACCCACCTTTAGTTGCATGCAGATTAAGGGGCGGTTAATGCACTTTCTAAGGAAGGAGTAGTAACTTGTGGGTGGTTGGGTCATTGCCATGGAAAGGGGCAGTAACACCTGGGTGTTGTCATGGCAATGGTAAACTGACATAGCACACTGGTGGGTGTGCCTTACAGAAAATTTCTTCTGCCCTGTCCTTGTTTCACCTAGTCCTCAACTTGGCTGGGTGTCTGAGCCCTGCCTCTGGAGTTGAGTCCCACCTCCTACCTCAGGAGTGCCTCGTCTGACATCCCACTAACCCCAGGCATCCCAATGAGGCTGTTGAGGGTCCCCCAGTCTGAGCTGAGCCATAGATGACTGCTTGGTGGGAATGACCACAGATAAGACCAACAGGAACTGCCCCGCTAAGCAGAGTCCCCATGCAGAGCCAGGAGCCCACGCATTTGTTGAATTTGTTGTGAGGCAGTAGTTAACAGGGACAGAGACTTTTCAGGAATCCAGATTTCACATCTTCTGTGTTAACATGCTGGCTTTCCTGTGAAGCCCCTGCGGGGGAGCTGCCTTACTGCTTCTCCTTCACAGCTCCCAGTTTCATCTTATAACAGGAGGATGTGCCTCGGAGTCTCTGTGGATCTTACCCCATTTCCAGAGCTTACACAAAGCAAGACAAAATATGTCCACACAAAAATAGGAATAGAATTGGTGCTAATCCCTGGTTTGTTCTAGCAGTAAGTTACATTCATTCCTGAATACGTGATCTAATTGAAACGAAAAACCATTTGTAATTGGATTTTGCTTTTTTTGTTTAATAATTTTTAAATATATGTCACTTTTTTGCTTTCTTATGTAATTGCAAATGATTAAAATAATCTGGCCAGGCGCAGTGGCTCATGCCTGAAATCTCAGCACTTTGGGAGGTGGAGGCAGGCGGATTATCTGAGGTCAGGAGTTTGAGACCAGCCTGGCCAGCATGGTGAAACTCCGTCTCTACTAAAATACAAAATTAGCCAGGTGTGGTGGCACATGCCTGTAATCCCAGCTACTTGGGAGGCTGAGGCAGGAGAATTGCTTGAGCCCGGGAGGCGGAGGTTGCAATGAGCTGAGATTGCACCACTGTGCTCCAGCCTGGCCGACACAGCGAGACTCTGTCTCAAAAACAACAACAAAAACTAATAATTATTATAAATAATTGGAACAGTCACTAAATCCAGAAGAAATAGCTAATATATAGGATCTTATGGTATAGAAAGTTTAAAAAGTTAATATTCCTCTCTCTCTTTTCCCACTGTCTCTTTTTGACACACACACACCCCTCGCAATACATGAAGCGTAAAAGGGTGAGCAATAAGTACTTTGAAGCATAAAATGTACTGAAGTACTAAAAGATGCTGTAATTGCACTGGGAAATATTAAAACATAAGGTCAAAGTGAGAACAAATAATGTAAAATTTCCAGTCATTAAATAATAAATTATATTTCAAATTGATTTTTTTTTACTTAAGTTCCATTGAAAATTTTAAAAGAGAGATATAATGCCTTATTTATTTATTATTTTATTTTATTATTATTTTTTTGAGACTGAATCTCACTGTCACCCAGGCTGGAGTGCAGTAGCATGATCTCGGCTTACTGCAACCTCCACCTCCTGGGTTCAAGTGATTCTCCTGCCTCAGCCTCCCGAGTAGCTGGGAGTACAGGCACGTGCCACTAGGCCTGGCTAATTTTTGTATTTTTAGTGGAGATGAGGTTTCACCATGTTGACCAGGCTGGTCTTGAACTCCTGACCTCAAATGATCCACCTGCCTCAGCCTCCCAAAGCACTGGGAAGTGTGGGAAACTGTGCCGGCCTATTTTTTTAATGTTAGTACTTATAATACAACAGAATTTATAGTAATATATATGTTTTCTGAGGCAAGGTCTTGCTCTGTCCCCCAGGCTGGAGTGCAGTGATGCAGTCACAACTCACTGCAACCTCTGCCCCACCGGGTTCAGATGATGCTCCCACCTCAGCCTCCGGAGTAGCTGGGATTACAGGTGCATGCCATCACGCACAGCTAATTTTGTATGTTTTGTAGAGACAGGGTGTGGCTGTGGTGCCCAGGCTGGTCTCCAACTCCTGGGCTGAAGCAGTCCACCCACCTTGATCTCCCGAAGTGTTGGGATTACAGGCACGAACCACTATGCCTGGCTTACTGTTCTTTTGCAACTCTTTAAACTTAGGTCGACACGTTTTACACATCCATTAGAAAGTGTATGGGGACAGATACTGAGGTTTCCACAATTATTTTGGAGAGCAAATAAGCCAGACTTTATATTTCATCCCAGGTTAATTTTCTGTGAGTCATAGTTACTGAAAATTCCTATTATAATGTAAAATATAATGCGATAGTGAACTCTCAACATGAGTAAAAATGGAAGGATAATATTAATTAGTATAATTGGGTTCTTTCATATATTAGAAAAGGCCCCAAATTATTTATTGGGTTGTGTATTGGCTGTGCCTGAATTTCTCCCTTGGTCTTTGATTCAGGTACTTAACCTCCTTGGGTTACTTATTAATAATTTTAAGAAGTAGGTGTGAGTTCTTTCTCTGGTGACACATAGTCATTAAGAAGGCATACATTGGAGCAGCATTCAGCTAGCTGTGTTGGAGCATAGCCTCAAACTCACAGCATTCCTCTGCTTTATAAATAAGACCACTTGCGGGAAGTGCTATTTGCAGGGGATTTTGCACAGTACACGTGGTTCACACACAGCACTAAGGTCTGACTTTGAATTAAGTAAGACCCTATAGAACAGGGTACCTAAACCACAGCAACTGGCTTTTCAGTACCTTTAGTGACTGGCACCTGCTGTGATGCTGGGGCCTTCACAGACACGTGTCACAATAGTGCAAGGATACTTCTGAGAATGTGGCTTATTTCTTTTCAGAATTCCCAGAGGAGACATTTTTCACTAGCTGTGCTTGTGTTTATTAAACCATTAGCCTAACTCATATAATTAACCATGTTTCTCACTTTATATTGACTACTAGAAAATTTATCACTAAACTTCTCCATATCTCCAGCAAATAGAAAGCGTTCTGCATGTTAATTCTATTCCTGGCTTCATATTATGTTTTTCTCGGTCCAGACTTTCTTGCTTATTCGCTTTGAGCTTAAGTTTATCTTGTTGTATTGTATGTAGCTCAGTGAGTCACCTTAAGTTATACTTAGAACAAGGAGCAATATAAATAAGCAAAGTAGTTACCAGGAGGCAGCAAATGAGGAACTCATCATTATAATGTGTGCCGAGTAGATGGAGAAGCTCATGAGGCTTAAGCGCCAAGGTTCCTCACTTGCATAGGTGCCTTCAGAAGCCTGTACTTAATTTTGTGTTAGGGATTTCCTAATCTTCTCTACTTAAAGGTGAACCACCCTCCAAAATGCATAAGCTCCAGGCTCCACAAAATAAGGAACTTCCCCACTTACCCTGCTCTAGTGGCATAATGACTTTGTTTTTGTTTTGAGGTGGAGTCTCGCTCTGTTGCCCAGGCTGGAGTGCAGTGGCAAGATCTTGTTTCACTGCAACCTCCAACTCCCGAGTTCAAGCGATTCTCCTGCCTCAGCCTCCCGAGTAGCTGGGACTACAGGCACCCACCATCACGCCCAGCTAATTTTTGTATTTTTAGTAGAGACGAGGTTTCACCATGTTGGCCAGATGGTCTCGATCTCTTGACCTCATGATCCTCCCACCTTGGGATCCCAAAGTGCTGGGATTACAGACTTGCGCCATTGTGCCTGGCCCTGCATAAGAGCAGAAGTCATAGCACAGGTGGAAACAGAGGAACAGTATTTAGTGCCTGGCTGGGCAACTCGGTTCTATCTTTTATAGGCAGCTACTGAGGTCTGCTCAGCCACCTAGCTCGGTGGTGGGCTTGTAGTCTCCAAATGTTGGAACCAGGCCATGTGTGTGCTGTGACCACACAGCCTTGCAACCTTTATTCAACAGGGAAAGGGACTCCACTGGGCACTGAGTGAATGTCAGTTATCTGAATGATATCTCGAAGATGTATCATATGTATATCCAACTCATATAAAATGAGTTTTGAGCAGAATAGAGAAGATTAAGGAATTAGTTGAGTGTTGACTCATTCTGACATTCGATGGTTTTAAGTGGCAGCCTACAGACATACCCAGAATAACTTGTGCCAAACAAGCCTTGTGGTTCTTTCAAGGTGGCAACTGATCTTGCAGGCAAAGGGGAACCAGGGCTGTGTTCTTAAGAGCATCTTTGGATTCTGGCTCATCTGAGTTCATTTGAGGGATGTGGCCCAAAAGGGGAAACCTGAAATGGTTTTAACTGTTCATCACTAAATGGAAAGCAGGTATGAATTGGTTGTTATCCATAAATTCCTCTTTTTAGAGTGATTTGTGACTTTAATATCTTCTTTTTGTTTTGGATTTTATTCAAATCAAAATTCTGAGCCCAGTGTACGGGCAGGATCTTATCTTTTTCCCTACATTTTCAGAGTAACGTGTGAAACACACTGTTATGTTGTTTAATTGTTTTTGACTGTTTTCTTCCCCTAAGAAATAACAATGATACAGAGAAAGGCTGTTTCATAACCCAACCTAAGTGTCACTAGAATAGGGTACATGTTAGTAATCAGATGAGGATGCTTCATCCCATGTTCACATCATCTAATGCTGGGGTAGAGCCAGATCTCTTACTGTAATCAGAGTTGATTCAGATACGATGGCCATTTTCTCCTATTGCCACGTTACAGAGGAGGAGAAGACACAACTTAATGGGACCTTTGGCATTCTTTAAAGTGCAAGACACAGGATATTATGCCGATGCTGAAAATGACACCTCTACCTGCTGACTTGTCGCTTGTCTACTTGGGGTAACTCCAGATTTGCTGATCTATGTTCTTTGGAAAAGATGACTTACTGCCCTTTTCATGGAAGCTGTATTTCCTAATTATCATGATCTATGCTTTTCTGTTTCTCGATTCCATTTCATCGTAGAATTATTTTATTCTCTTTTTGGCTATTATTTTTTCCTCCTCTCTGTGCTTCTTGGATTTTGCCGTTATTTTAGAGTATCCTAACTGTTCTCCCTGCCTCCAGTCATACTCTGTCCAGATTTATCTTCCACATAGCTACTTGAGTGGTTTACCTCCAGCGGCTCCCGTTGCTCCCTTCCCTTACCACTTTCTGCAGCAACGTGTTCCTCTAGCAACACCCAAATCAACATTGCTCTTGGGAAGCAGTGTAAGGTCCTATGTCTTTGATGTTAGTGTTGAATATTCTCTCCTAGCCAATGCTTCCTCTATCTTGCTATCTTCTGCTTACTTTAAATACATAGTTTGAGGTTACCTCTTTTTTTTTGAGACAAAGTCTCACTGTCTCCCAGGCTGGAGTAGAGTGGTGCAACCTCGGCTTACTGCAATCACCGCCTCCTGGGTTCAAGCGATTCTCTTGCCTTAGTCTCCCGAGTAGCTGTGATTACAGGCGTGTGCCACCACGCCTGGCTAATTTTTGTAGTTTTAGTAGAGACGAGGTTTCACCATGTTGGCTGATCTTGAACTCCTGACCTCAAGTGATCTGCCCACCCTGGCCTCCCAAAGTGCTGGGATTACAGGTGTGAGTCACTGTGCCCAGTTGAGGTTACCTCTTCTAAGAAGCCTTCACTTGGCCGGGCGTGGTGGCTCAAGCCTGTAATCCCAGCACTTTGGGAGGCCAAGATGGGCGGATCACGAGGTCAGGAGATCGAGACCATCCTGGCTAACACCGTGAAACCCCATCTCTACTAAAAAATACAAAAAACTAGCCGGGCAAGGTGGCGGGCGCCTGTAGTCCCAGCTACTCGGGAGGCTGAGGCAGGAGAATGGGGTAAACCCGGGAGGCGGAGCTTGCAGTGAGCTGAGATCCGGCCACTGCACTCTAGCCTGGGTGACAGAGCCAGACTCCGTCTCAAAAAAAAAAAAAAAAAAAAAAGCCTTCACTTAACCCATTTATGCCAGAGGTTGCAATTTTTGGAATTGCAGATGTGAAAAATCAGACCTTGGTAATGACCTTGTGCAGTAAGATATAAATAACTCCCACATGCTTGGTGTTCCAATAATGGAGTGCTAGGCATAAATGGGTTCACCCCTTCACACCACTTGCTCCTAGCAGGCACCTCTTTGGGTGTGATCTCTTGATATCCTGTGCATAACTCTATTGCTGTCTATTTTGGGTAACAGTTTTATTCAGATATAATTCACATACCATACCATTTTCTCATTTAAAGTTTGCGATGCAGTGGATTTTAGCATCTTCACAGAATTGTGTACCATCACCACAACCAATTGTAGAACAATTTCATCACCCAAAGCCCCAAACTGGAAATAAACCCGCTGTCCATCAACTGATGAATGGGTAGATAAAAGGCAGTATGTCTGTACAGTGGAATATTATTTGGTAATAAAAAGGAAAGGAGTATTGATGCGTGCAACGTGGTTGAACCTTGAAAATACTAAGCTGCTTGAAAGAAGCCTGTCTTTTTTACATTGCTTTATAGTTATTGATTGCTATTCCTATCTCCTTCTTCAGAGTATGGACACCCCAATGCCAGGAGATAGCTAATGCATCTGGTATCCCCAGCAGAGTATTTCATATACAGCAGGCACTCAGTAAATATTTGTTAGTTAAAAAGACAAACGATAAATACTTGAGGCTGGGAGTAGTGGTTCACATCTGCAGTCCTAGTGCCTTTGAAGACTGAGGTGCAAGGATTGCTTGAGGTGAGGAATTTGAAGCTACAGTGAGCTGTGATTGTGCCACTGCACTCCAGCCTCAGTGACAGAGCAAGAACCTGTCCCAATCAATCAATCAATCCATCCTCAAGACTCAGCCCTATAGAGTAGAGAAGTAAGAAATAAATGACCTTAAATCACATAAAATGGTATCATATGTTGCTTGGCTCTGGAAATTCTTTAAATAAGATAAAAAGGATGAAATCAAGGGATAAATTTTCTTATTGGAGGCACATTGATTCTTTATACTCGTCCCTACCTTCGCAGCTCTCATTCTGTGAAGAATTGAAGCAGTTTCTTTTTCCCTTTGATAACATTTATTTCTTATAAAACTTTACTTCCAATGCCAAATAAAACTGAACTCTTCCACTATGACTATGACTATTTTTGTTTACAACGTGGTAAATTATAGTATGGAAAGTAATGTGGCAGGATAAACAGAGGCGTCTAGTAGACTAAGAAGCTATTGTAAAGAGAGTGTGAACTAGAAGGATACTAGAGGGTTAGAAACTGCTCTAAACAATGTCTCCACGTACAAGATACAGATAATAATACCTTGTAGTGCTGGCATGATTATTAAATAATTTAAGATATGAAAGTTTTAAAGAGAACCACAGCTTGAACTGTTTGCTCACTTTTCTCTAAGAGACTCTGGGGTTAATCCCCCCATTCTACTCAGCCCAGCTGACCTCATTCACCCCTGGAAAGTCGTGCCTCATTTACCTACATCAGGCAACGTCCTGAATCTGTTTCAACCACACACGGCCTTCCCCACTTCTCTGACAAGCCTCTGCCTTAATTTGCTAACTCCCCTGTATCTTCAACCTAGTTCTGAGATCCTAGCCCACCCTTTCCTGGCCCTTTCCTGTCTCTCAAGGACCCTCCCTTTCCTAGAGCCTGGGTAACTGGAGACTTAATTCCCCTGCCCAGTCACTGCAGGTCCTGTGTCTGCCTTCACCCATTGCAACTCGGAAGCCACTTTACCTCCTCCCTCTTTTGAACCTTCTAGATCCTCTGAAGTTCATGATATCTGGCGTCAGTGTTTCCTCATCTCTGTTCTTGTCATTTTCCTTCATTTTTGAGAGACTCTGGCTCCTGGTTTAGGGTGTTTTTCTCCACCCCCGTGGATGTCGCCGTGCAGAGACTTTCACATCTGCATGCTTCGCCTCTCCCTTGTGCTGGCCTTTCCGGGTCTTGGCCTTCTTAGTTCGTCATCTTTCCCCGACCCCAAGTCAACCCTCTACTCTCATACTCACGTCCTAACCCCAGTCATCACCAGTAACTGTGCTAAGTCCTGACTCTTCCTGATAGCATAGTTAACACATTGGGTGGGTTACTCTGTGCCAGATGCTATCCTAAGAACTTTCATATTTTAAATTATTTAATAATCGAATGGGTGCGGTGGCTCATGTCTGTAATCCCAGCACTTTGGGAGGCTGAGGTGGGTGGATCACGAGGTCAGGAGATGGAGACCATCCTGGTAACATAGTAAAACCCCAACTCTACTAAAATACAAAAGAAGTAGCCAGGCATGGTGGCATGCGCCTGTAGTCCCAGCTACTCTGGAGGCTGAGGCGGGAGAATGGCGTGAACCCAGGAGGTGGAGCTTGCAGTGAGCCGAGATCGCGCCACTGCACTCCAGCCTGGATGACAGAGCGAGACTCCGTCTCAAAAAAAAATTTAATAATTTAATATTTAATAATTTAATAATCATGCCAGCACTGCAGATATTATTATCTGTATCTTGTAGGTGGAGACATTGTTCAGAGCAGTTTCTGACCCTCTAGTATCCTTCTAACTCATACTCTCTTTACAATAGCTTCTTTAGTCTACATAGATGCTTGTTATCTGCCATTGTCCACTTTCCATTAGGAAATATTACATATTATAAAGAAAAAATGTCATTTAGCATAGTGGAAGAGTTCAGTTTTATTGGCATTGGAATAAAGTTTTATAAGATAAAATATGATGATATCCCTTATGGTCCAGGTTCTAACCCAGGCAAGCTTTCTCCCTGGACCAGAACTTTTCTGTATCTTTTTTTTTTTTTTTTTTTTTTTTTGAGACAGAGCATCGTCAAGGAGTGCAGTGGGCCAGATCTCAGCTCCCTGCCAAGGCTCCGCCTCCCGGGTTGCGTTCCACGCCATTCTCCTGTTCTCACCTTCTCTCCGGTAGCTGGGGACTTACAGGGGCGCCTGCCACCTGCCCGGCTAGTTTTTTGTATTTTAGTAAGAGACGGGGGTTCACCGCGTTGGCCAGGATGGTCTCGATCTCCTGACCTCGTGATCAGCCCGTCTTGGCCTCCCAAAGTGCTGGGATTACAGGCTTGAGCCACCGCGCCCGGCCTTCCTGTATCTTTTGAAGTTGTTCTTCTCTTCCCAGTTCTTTTTGTTTTATATACTTGCTCTAATCTGGCTCTTCCCACCAGTTTTCCTGATTATCTAATGAATCTATGTAAATATGTAGCATATGCTTCTCTACCAGGCTGGAGCACACTTACGGCCAAAGTCTCACACATCTCTGATGGGCAAGTCTCTTTTTGGGCTCAACTGGCTCAACTTCCATGGATCAGTTGGCCTTGTATTTCCCCCAATTTTCTTTCTTCTTTCTTTTTTTTTTTTTACTTTCCTCTTCTGTGCCACTTCCCTGGCCAGCTGCTTTGATACTTTGATGATTGTTACTGTTTGTTGAATCTACTCCCATTCTCTCTACCTTCATAAATTCTAGCTTACCTATCCATATAGTAACTGAAATGCCTAATAGGGCTTGGGTACTACATTGTACGTTGGGAAAAGAGGAGAAGTTTTATTTATTTATTTATTTATTTTGAGACGGAGTCTCGCTCTGTCACCCAGGCTGGAGTGCAGTGGTGCGATCTCTGCTCACTGCAAGCTCTGCCTCCCAAGTTTAGGCCATTCTCCTTCCTCGGCCTCCCGAGTAGCTGGGACAACAGGCGCCCGCCACCAAGCCCGGCTAATTTTTCGCATTTTTAGTGGAGATGGGATTTCACCATGTTAGCCAGGATGGTCTCGATCTCCTGACCTCGTGATCTGCCGGCCTCAGCCTCCCAAGCTGCTGGGATTACAGGCGTGAGCCACCACGCCTGGCCGAAAATTTTTAACATTAAGGTGCTTACCAGGGGATTAATATAAAGCATTCTAATAGCAGCAAAAGTAGAAGTGGTGGTGAACATTTATTGAGCATTTACTATGTGCCAAAATGATGGTAGGTGCCTACCAAGCATTAATTCACTGCTCTGTATTTTACAGATGAGAGAATTGTAGCACAGAGGATTAGAGGTCTTTCCAAAGATCCAAAAGCTAGTCAGTGGCAAGTTGGCACCTGAATTCAGTAGTCTGGCTTCTGATACCAAGCTGGCAATTACTACTGGAAAAGACCTTTTGGTGGAAACTTTCCCAGGTCCTCAGCGAGTAATGTAATGTGTGTCAGCCCAAGGTCTTATCGACAGCCTGTGGCGCTGTGGTGGTTATCAGGCATTTTTATTTCCACCAACCTGGTGTTTGAGTCTAGGGTTTTGTTTTTCGTGTTTGTACTTAGTTTTGGAGTTACTGTTCTTAATCCCATGATGACCTATATGTTAACAGTGAGAGACTGGGCGTGGTGGCTCACGCCTGTAATCTCAGCACTTTGGGAGGCTGAGGCGGGCAGATCATGAGGTCAAGAGGTGGAGACCAGCCCAGTCAGCATGGTGAAACCCCGTCTCTACTAAAAATTCAAAAAATTAGCCGGGCATGGTGGCGGGTGCCTATAGTCCCAGCTACTCGGGAGGCTGAGGCAGGAGAATGGCGTGAACCCGGGAGGCAGAGCTTGCAGTGAGCTGAGATGGCGCCACTGCACTCCAGCCTGGGCGACAGAGCCAGACTCTGTCTCAAAAAAAAAAAAAAAAATCAGATGTTGGAATTTTTGGTAATAGTGAGCATGCAGTTACGCAAGAGAGGGATATAGAAAGGAACTGCTTGAAAGTTTTGAGTCTAAGCTCAGTGCTGCAGTTTGAGTGGTGCAAGTGGTTAAGTAGTTGCAATAACACTGAAGGAGAAAGAACAAACCAGGCAAACTGTGAAGTGTGTTGTGTTCTAGAGTGGAGTTAATATCACTAACAAAATGAAAACAAAATGAAGCAATACAAACAATCAAAAAACCCCAATCCATCTTTTGAGGGTGTGCGGCTGGAGAGTGGGCATCGATCCCATTGTATTGGAGCCTAATGGTGATTCAGGAGCAGGCACGGAGTTTGAGAACTGAAAAGCTAAGTGCAGATGTGGCTTCCAGTCCTGTCTCAGGATGGTCAAAAGTCAAAGGTGTCCCTTTTTACTCTAGTAATGTCATTAGAGCTGTCATTTTTGGAGATGGTGAGGTGGGAGCAAACTGCCTCAACTGCTTTCCAGTGTAGCCAAAATTGGTTTCATTTATTAAAGAAAAAAAATGGTTTCCGGTAAGTAAGTAGGATGTATTAGAATGCAAGAATGGATGCTTTGTGAAGTTTCTCCCGGTCTCTCCAATCAAAAGAAACCACCTTTTCCTTTGTGCCTTGCAACTAGAGTTGGGTATTTATTCAATACATGTATCTTGACCCCATACCACATACACAGGGAGCACAGCCCTGCATGGACCATCTTGCAGGCAAGAGAGGCACACAGACAAGGAACCCCGACAGGGAGACCACTTTGCTAGACAGATGCATAGGAGATGAGCAGAGCACAAAGTCTTCAGGATGCAAATCAGACCAAGGTATCAGGAAAGGATCTTGGAATGAATAGATGAGGAGTTGCCCACACAAAATGGCAACAGGTGTGAGAAAAGAGATTCCATGTGGCAAATGGGACTTGTACAGGAATCATAGGATACTGTCTTGAAGAAGAGTGTTTTGTAAATGAATGTCCCTAGGCATGCCCTCCCACTGTAATATTGATTGTTTAATTAATCGATCCTCCTGAGCTGGGATCTAGAGCATGCTCCTTCTCACTGGCCCAGAGACACTTCATGCCTAATCATTGTCATTGTTGCTGGAGCCGAAATCCATAGCTGAAGTTATCAGATGCAACTGCTCTAAGAATTTTGCTTGCTTAATTACATTTTTTAAAAAATTGGGCAAAGGTTTTACTCACTCTTGAGATGGAGGAGGGACCTCTTTTAGGGGCCTGTGGACCACCCACCCTTAGCACACAAATAAAGGAAAATCTTGAGTTCCTTCAAGGGAAATTTTAGGCAGCTAGCTACTCCTGAGAGATAAATGCGCTACTTGATAAGCAAGAAGGTAATAGTAGCCTAAAACAAATAGCCAAGGAAGCTAGAATCATGGGATGTTTGGTTCCCTGTAGAAACTAAAAATAACTTTTTTTTTGGCGGGGGGTGGTGGGACGGAGTCTCGCTTTGTTGCCCAGGCTGGAGTGCAGTGGCACAATCTGGGCTCACTACAACCTCTGCCTCTGGGGTTCAAGTAATTCCCCTGCCTCAGTCTCCTGAGTAGCTGGGACTACAGGCACGCACCACCATGTCCAGCTAGTTTTTGTATTTTTAGTAGAGATGCGGTTTCACCATGTTGGCCAGGCTGGTCTCGAGCTCCTGGCCTCATAATCCGCCCGCCTTGGGCTCCCAAAAAGTGCTGGGATTACAGGCGTGAGCCACCACACCTGGCTGGGATAACATCTTAACATATGTTCCTGAGTGGTTTTTCAGAAACCTGGACCCCCACCAAACAGATCTGTGGGGACACAGACCTCAGATGAGGGGGAGCCGAGGACTGAACTCTGAACCATTGCTCTCTGTTCTAAATTTTTTCCTGAGGGCCTGGAGAAAGTCATACTCAGGAGCTGGGGCTAATGTTCTTTTCTGCTGACCCCAAATATTTACAGAAAGCCTTTTCCTTAACCAATTGCAAGTCAGAAAAAATGGGTTCACCTATGACCGGTAAGCCCCTACTTCAAAATATTCTGTCCTTTAAGGCCAAAACCAATGTGGAACCTTCGTATATTAATTTACTAATTTGCCTGTAACTTCTGCTTTCTGAAATTTACCCCTCCCTTTAAAAACCCTTCCTGTGATTCATCTGGGAATTCTGGACGGAAGCTTTAGCTGCTAGATTCTCCTTGCTTGGCACCTTGCAGATAAACTCCTTCCTTTCTCTCACTGCAAACCTTGGTGTGGATGTCCGGTCTTACTGCTCCAGGTGAGTGGACTCTGGTTCCATTTGATAACACACTCATGCTCTATCCATACCAAGTAACTTATCTGCTCAAGTTCTGGTCCCGAAGATGGATAAAAAGTCACCACCACATAAGCACCATATGCTAATGCTACCTTCATCTTGGGGTATCCTAAGAGACATTATAAATAAATGTGTTTATAATGTGTGGGTTGTTGGGGTGGCATTTTCATTTAAAGCTTTCTAGGCATAAGACTGTTGTTACCACATTTAGGCACATCATGCCAGTAACTGTTTACATAGCCAAACACTTTCAATAAGATGAAAGACATCACTTTTTTTTTTTTTTTTTTTTTTTTTTTTGGCCAAAATACAACAAAGCATTCATGAGATCATTTATACATCACTTACTAAGTACAATAAAAGCAAAGCAGGTCATAATGGCAGTGATCCTGTTTGCATAAGGAGTGATGACGCTCTTCCTGGAGAAGAGTAGGTGCAATGAAAGCTGCTGTTCCATGGGGTGAAGGGTTTAATCACTCTCTTCCTGCTTCTCTGTAGCCATTTCCTCCCCAGGAGTGTCTCCCGTGCTCTCCGTGGTGGTCCACGGCATTGTTCTTAGGACACTGGTGTTTTATCTCCATCACGTTTCAGCAACAGCTTCCTGGATCAAATAACTGTTTGAGTAGGAAGGAGACTAACAAATAGGAACTGAACCTAGGCGCACAATGGTTTATGCACAGTTATGCTTGTTTTTCACAAAAACCTAGAAGGCTGCATTTCGTTTGGTCCACAGGTGAGGAGAGGGAATCTCATATAATTTACATAACTTATGAAGAATTTGAAATTTCTTCCCTTTGGTGCCAAAGTCACCAATTCATGGATTGATTTATTTTTGTCATTGGATAAATATTTACTGAGGTTGCACTAGGTGGACTCACAGTCTGTGGGAGAAACAGGAGGAAAAATTCTGTCAGTTATAGGGAGTTATAGGGAGGAGGCCTCTGCTGGAGAGAACTTAAATCAGGCTTGGGAGAGGGGAGCAGAAGTTGGGAGGGAAAGAACTCAGGAGGAAAGAACACTTTATCTCAGGTGTAAAGGGCAAGCAGTGTTTTATCAGAGGGAGAAGTCGAAGGCCGGTGTTTGAAGTGGTGGGTGTCTCATTCGTGGATGTGTTCAGCGTATCAAGGCGCAAGCCCAGGAGTGAGGGGTGCCCAAGACTGGAACCTTCAGGAAGCCACTAGGGAGTATGGACGTTTTACCTACATCCTGTTGTCTTATCCTGTCCTATCATACATAATCTCGTGTGATATTGTCATGGGAGTAATAGCCGTATGTGTTTGGGTGAAAAAAATAGCGATTGGTTCTAGGGCAAGTCGGAAGAATCTTTGCAGAGGAGGTTCCCTTTGAGCTGGCTCTGGACAGGTGCAAGGGGTTTTTCTGTCCCAGCATGGAGCAGGGCAGTCTAGGAAAGCAGACAGAATGAGCAAGAACATGCATGAGATGGCAGGCCAGAGGAAATGCAGAGTACTCCAGTGTGAGCTGATAATGCAACGCTTCTTGAGGTTATGGGTAGTTTTAAAAGCAGAGTCTGGTGTTCAAAGCAATCCACAAATGCCAAAAGAATCCTACTGTAATGATAGAAATGTCTGACCTTCAGAGAGGCAGGAAAGTGTGGATGAGGGCTTTTGTTAGTGTCTTCAGTGATATCACCTGATCAACTATGCAGTCCACCGTAGTGGAGAACAGGCCTGCCTGTTCTGAAATAACGCTGCAGACATGCATTCCTACTTATGTTAGCGTTATGCAGTGCAATGTGTAAGGGAAGACACAGGTAAGCGAAATGGAAGAAAACCCAAAAAGGAATGCTATTAAATTTCAACAGAGCCGCTCTTCTGTGAGTAGGCAGTGTTTTAAAGATAAATTTGAAGCCATTATTTTAAATGTGGCCACTTACTTCAGATGGCTTCAAATGTGAGGGCGACAGCTACCATTAGAGCGAGGAATTTGCATCCTCTGGTGAAGAGTAACTGCCGGTTTTGCTTCCTCATCCACAGTTCCGTAGTAATGTGTGTATACAACAGACCTCGGTCTTGTTAGAGTCAGGCTTTCTCACTGAGAGTGAAATGGTCATGCTCTGGAAACTAGTTCTTTGTTTGGTAAGGTAGTGACTGTTCAAACCATTTACTATATCACAAAATATGAGGGCACTCAACGCAATCCTTAGGGGAATTCGTTATCACCAGGTTTATAGATGGCCCTTGTGACTGTGAGGAGAGCCGTGCATACATGTATCCTGGCTTAGGGCAGATGATTTCACAGAGGCCTCCCTTGAAATTTTGGAGGAATAAAATGCATGATTAAGGTGTCCTTTGCAGGAGATTGCAGAAACATAAACAATAAGAATTCAAAGAGCTTGAACCAAGCCAATTGAAAGAACTGAAATGCTTTGGAGCCACCTGAAAATTAGTGCTTTTCAGCACAATCAATCAATCAAGCTCTAAATCTTCATTCAGGGCCTGCCAAGTATAAGGTGCAGAGAAAACCTAAAGGCGTAAATAGTATGAAAGTAGTCTGTGAACCACAGCTGGAACCATTGAATAAAGAACACTGTTTTCTGATTTATAAAATTGTATTTAGTATGACTAATCACAAAGACATAATAAACCATATCTAGTTACAAGCTTATCTTTTTCAAAACTACTAAAATTATACAAATGTACTTACCTTGAAAAATTCAAGATCTAGGGCCTTTATCAATAAATGACTCATTTTTAAATATTTGCATATTAATGGTCAGATATTAAGAATTTACTGGATTACAGGAAAAAAAGATGCTTGCATATTCTAACATGCTTACATGACACTGGAGTTAAATTCCAAGGTAGTTGGAGCCTTCTCAGCTGGGGAAACTGTGCAAAATTTCTCCATATTTTCTAGAATTCGCCATTTCTGATGTGCTCAGTGGTGAACCTGGTATAGGCGTGTGTGTGCCTGTGGACCTTGTCTGAGTTGAAGGTAATTCCAAATAAGCTTAATAACTAAAATGCAATTATCCTGCCTTTCTCAATGAACACTGTTAGAGATGTCTGTTTTATGGCACTTTAGAATCAGAGCCTGTCCACATGTGTTGCCTTTCTTACTTGAAGATGAAAATATAGGGTGAAAAACTCCAAAATACAGCCACAAAATACATCTACCTGCAATAAAGATGAATAGAAGGGAAAGGTGAAAATGATAAGAGTGGGTTCAGGATGATGACTGCTTTGGCTGGGAGGAGGCACAGGGATGGGAAGGTGGTGTGAAGCAACTGGCAGGGGGATGGTTTGCCAATGACTTAGCTTTTATTTTGAGTAGTGGGTTTATAAATGATGAGCATATTATTTAAAATGTCAGTCAACTACATGCATATAGGAGAGTTATTTTTGATAGTTATGTGTGCATGCTTTTATGCATGCATGTGTACCTAAAAGTGCGCCATCTGTGGACTAATGATAAGAGTGTGATCAACTGAGGATTTTGAGTAATACAATTCTGGACACCAAAGTCCAAAGAAAAAAATAGCTCAGGAAATGAATATCATCCCAAAGACTTGGAAGCTTTGAGCTCCTCTTTCCTCTAAATAAAGCACATTAACAAAACTGGGACTAAAACAACAGCAAAAAAAAAAAAAAAAAAAAAAAA
>NW_016804788.1:917247-933843 GCF_001698545.2 Rhinopithecus bieti | reverse complement strand
AATGGGACAAAAAAAAAAAAAAAAAAAAAAAAAAAAAAAAAAAAAATGGTATGGACAACCAGGAAGGTGATTCAATGTATACATTATTGGTGTCCATGAAAAGAGAGCCACGGCAGGCAGAACATAAATAATGAACACCTAATTGGCAATAGTGCCCCTGTGTTGAAGAGAACTAGTATTTTTGCCCCTCTTCACCAAAAGAGGCTAGGTTGCACTGGAAGAATGGAAAACATACATTTATCTGCAAAAGTAAAAGGTAGTAATTCAGGATAATAGAAAGCAATGAAGCATCTGTTTGCATGATCTCTTAGATAGTTATAAAAATAGTCTATATAAGGGTTCCAGGACAGAGACCCCATTTCTTTCTGTGCCACAGGCTTCCTGGGCAGCCCTGGGCAGGCTGGCACATATTGGTGTCAGGAATTATACTAGATGTTCTCTTGTCATCCTTCCCATTTTAATATTTCTATTGAAGGCTTTTTCCTTTAGAGAGGGCATTACTGAACAGGTAAATACAGTCCACAGATGAAGCAGTATTGTATTTGAGGCAGCCGAAGAAAGACAGGCTGCTGTAAAATATGGACTAAATAAAATGTTTTAAAAATCACAGCCTCATTATAGATAGTGAAACTCAATATTAAAATTATGCCCTTTTCCTAATATATTAACTCATGCACTTAGACTGTCTTTTGGGAGGAAGGGAAAAAAGATAGCAATGACATTTTAATTGTTTCAACCCATTATTCCCCACACTTAAAAGCTATCAAATATAACTCTCAGCAGATATTTTATTTCCTGCTAAAAAAGGAGAAATGTTAAGAAGTGTTCATAAATATCATTGCATGTATTTTCAAGTGGATTACAAGAAATTCAAATTTAAGTCAAAATCATAGTCAGGCTGACATTCGTGATGAAATCTCAGCCTCATGAGAGAGGGAGACAGCCAGCTAGCATTCAACATTGTTCTGTTTCTTACTCCTTTTTTTGTTTTGTTTTGATAAAGCAATAAAAAATGCTTCTTTGGGTCAGGCATGGTGGCTCACGCCTGTAACCCCAGCACTTTGGGAGGCCAAGATGGATGGATCACGAGGTCAGGGGTTTCAAGACCAGTCTGGCTGAGATCGTGAAACCCCATCTCTACTAAAAATACAAAAGTTAGCCATGTGTGGTGGCACGCACCTGTAATCCCAGCTACTTGGGAGACTGTGGCAGGAGAAACACTTGAACCCGGGAGGCAGAGGTTGCAGTGAGCCGAGATCGCACCACTGCACTCTAGCCTGGGCGATAGAGCAAGACTCCAAAAAAAAAAAAAAAAAAAAGAAAAAAGAAATGCTTCTTTGTGGAAAATGGCACTGAAAATAAAGTATTCAGAAAGAGAAAAAAACACCTAGAATGTTATGTACCATCTGTAGTTGAGTTTGTGTCTCCTTTGGATGTCAAGGGTCTATCGTGTGAGGCTGGCTGATGATGTTTTACTTCTTGGCTTCAGCTCAGCCGTGTACCTATAATAAACTAGGCAACATATTCAGATAACTGATATCCTTTGTTTCCAATAATCATCCTTTATCTGGACACTTAAAAATTGCTAAGGTCTCTGAGGAGCTTTCCTTTTACATTTCATTTTATTTTTGTCACTCTTGTGTGTATAGTGAAGAGTTTCCCAAAGTTTTTAATCTCAGGGCCCATCTCTTAAGCATAATAATATTTTCTGCATTCAAAATGAAAACTGAGAAATTTAAAAAATAGTTTGAATTCATTTTAAACATAACAAATGATAGATCTATTACTGGTTAACATAAATAACACATTCTTAGGCAAGAGAGGTCTATTTTCCAAAACAAAAACTTTAATGAAGAGAGTGGTATCGTTTTACATTTTGCTAACCTCTTCAAGGTCTGACATCATAGAAGACAGCTAGACTCGCATATTCCCCCTGAATTCAATCTCTTAAAATATGTTTTAGTTGAAGAAAATGAAGAAAATTGAACCTCATACATGTATTTGGAAAAGGAAGTGTTATTTTAATGGCCTTCTCAAATAACTGTGGATAACCAAAACACAGCAAGTATAGTTACTTAAAGGTTAGTTGCAGCGTGCAATCTAAAACTACATCAATTTTTCTTTCTTTTCTTTTCTTTTTTTTTTTTTGAGATGGAGTCTTGCTCTGTCACCCAGGTTGGAGTGCAGTGGTGCGATCTTGGCTCACTGCAACCTCTGCTCC
Source organism: Rhinopithecus bieti (assembly GCF_001698545.2). Taxonomy (NCBI): domain Eukaryota; kingdom Metazoa; phylum Chordata; class Mammalia; order Primates; family Cercopithecidae; genus Rhinopithecus; species Rhinopithecus bieti. Next base: position 931,622 of record NW_016804788.1, on the reverse strand, counting down.
TGGGTTCAAGTGATTCTCCTGCCTCAGCCCCACGAGTAGCTGGGATTACAGGTGCCCGCCACCACACCCTGCTAATTTTGTATTTTAGTAGAGACGGGGTTTCACCATGTTGGCCAGGCTGGTCTCAAACTCCTGACCTCAGGTGATCCACCCGCCTCGACCTCTCAAAGTGCTGGGATTACAGGTGTGAGCCACTGCACTCAGATAAATATACTTTTCATACTCTCATTACTTTAAAACCCATTGGTCTATATTGCACTTGGAGTGGATATTTTACCCAGTCATGATTTTATAACTTCATGCATTCCCACTTTGAAAATATTGCTTTGCTGAATTATGCAGATCTTACAAACATTGACACATTTCATAATACAGTTTTGAAAAGTACATTTGTTAATGTCACCACCCACCCTATCAATACATTTTTAAATATTGGAAAGCTGTCAAGTTCATGGCAATGTATATAAGTTCTTCAACATCCTAAGATTCACTTAAAAATAAAATCTTATTGTATTCCTCATTTTTGAGAAAATGTTTTCTAAAGACCCAATTCTGAATTACCATAGTTTGTCTGTTATTCTTTCAAGTAAAAGTGATGTTCCATGAAATAGTAGCTAGTTGAGCTTCAGCCCTCACACAAGGAAAACAAACACTTCCTCAAAACCATCACCAGGCCTCCAAATGCAGCAAAAGTGCTTAACACGTGCGTCCCATGTTGTCACACGCAATGCTTAAAAGATGTGTGCTTGAGAATTTAGTTCATCAAAATTAAAATTATCTTTTTTTTTTGGGACGGAGTCTCGCTCTGTCGCCCAGGCTGGAGTGAGTGGCGCGATCTCAGCTCACTGCAAGCTCCGCTTCCTGGGTTCATGCCATTCTCCTGCCTCAGCCTCCCGAGTAGCTGGGACCACAGGCGCCGCCACCACGCCCGGCTAATTTTTTGTATTTTTAGTAGAGATGGGGTTTCACCGTGTTAGCCAGGATGGTCTCGATCTCCTGACCTCGTGATCCGCCCGCCTCGGTCTCCCAAAGTGCTGGGATTACAGGCGTGAGCCACCGCGCCCGGCGTATCTATCTATCTTTTTTGAGACGGAGTCTCACTCTGTTACCAGGCTGGAGTGCAGTGGCACAATCTCTGCTCACTGTAACCTCTGCCTCCCGGGTTCAAGTGATTTTCCCGCCTCAGTCTCCTGAGTAACTGGGATTACAGGCACGCGCCACCACACCTAGCCAATTTTTGTATTTTTAGTAGAGACAGGGTTTCACCATGTTGGCCAGGATGGTCTGGATTTCTTGACCTCGTGATCCGCCTGCCTCAGCCTCCCAAAACGCTGGGATTACAGGTGTGAGCCACTGTACCGAGCCTAAAATCTATGTTTACCTGTATCTGTATCTTACTGTTTCATCAAGGATCTTAAAAAATCAAACTGACTTTTTTTCCTGCAAGTGTATAAAGAATGATGATTTTCCTGATCATGGCACTCCCTGTCCCCCAATCTAGGTAAGGAGCCCCTCGGAATACCTGTCCATGACCCTAGACTGTCTATCAGATTCCCTACCAGAGCAGGAATCGTACTCCATCAGCACCGTGTGTGTTTTCTCCACTAGGCTGTCAGTTCATTGAGTGCCTGCACTCTGCCTTATTGGTGTCCATAATACAATACCAGAAATATAGTTGATCTGGAATAAAATGCATATGGAATAAAAATGTGTACAAAATGAAAGAAGCAAGATCTGAAGCTGTGTGAGATTTGATGACAGCATTTAAAAAGAGCTAATCACAAAAATGTCTCCCTAGAGAAGACAGGGTCCTCTGCTGTGTCTAGAACTTGGTGATTCTGGTGGTGTGGAATAATGCTTCCTCAGTGCTGTAGGGCTCCAGTAAAGAAAAGATGGACAAATATGTATCAGGGAACTACAAAAAAAAAAAAAAAAAAAAAAAGAAAACCTGGAAATCGGATGGACAGGAGTGGGGTGGGGTGAAGTGAGAAGGGATTGGAGAAGAAATGTAAATTTCAGACCAGACTGTATCAAGTAAAACTCAGTTAATAGGGAAAATCTCCAAAATTTTATCATTTCATGTTGATAAAAGGTACTATTCCCAATGAAGTTATATTATGCTCTTTTATGCACCATATAAAATAGTGCCCACATTCACAAAGCAAAAACCATTAGAAGTAAGAAGTTGCTAGAAGTACAATTGTTGCAGCATTTGAAAATCAAGTGATTTGTTAAATAGGTAAATAGAAACATAAGATTGAATACTGTCCAAGATTTTAATTCTATATGTGTATCTCTTTATATTAAACCTTATATGTAAATTTGAAAAACATTAAAGTATGGAGGCTTAGCTTACATAAAACTGCACCCAGATAAAACTCAATACCTTTTCATGAACTGGAAAGACTTGTACAACCAGCACATCAAGAAAAGAATACCAGCACCCCAGGAACCCGCATTGTGCTACCTCCCAGGCAGTACTGTTCCCTCTCCAGGGTGATCACTATGCTAACTTTTTCTATGACTTAGTGAGTTATTAGAAGCCAGACTCTTTTTGTAACCTCCCATTAGGACAGGAAATATAAGCCTATGCATGTGCCCTAAGCCATCTGGGTCCCCTCCCTCCCCAGATGCTAACCACTCTCCTCATTTTACTGTACTCCTTTCCTTGCATTTCTTTATTTGCACACCATACATCTACTCAAATCTTGCTCATTAAAAAAACAAAAACAAAAAAAACTGCTATGTGTTTCAGGTGGCTTGTGATCTATTGCTTCCCTTCCACATCTTACAATTTATCAGCTGAGGAACCCGAGTCCTTCCATGGGCAGATTTTTCCACAGTTTGGATTATGCAGATTTCAGACTCATGGCACAATTAAACTGTATTAGTGTGTTTTACGCTGCTGAAAAGATTCCCTGAGACTGGGCCATTTACAAAAGAAAGAGGTTTATTGGACTTACAGTTCCATGTGGCTGGGGAAGCCCCACAATCGTGGCAGAAGGTGAAAGGCACGTTTCACGTGGGGGCAGACAAGAGAGCTTGTGCAGGGGAACTTTCCCTTTTAAAACCATCACATCTCATGAGACATACTCACTATCATGAGAACAGCATGGCAAAGACACGCCCCCATGATTCAATTACCTCCCACCAGGTTCCTCCCACTACACATAGGAACTCTTAGAATTCAAGATAAGATTTGGGTGGAGACATAGCCAAACCATATCATCAACATATAACTGTTTTCTGTATTTGCTGCAAATTGGCAGCAGGATCCTGAAGTGTAGTCCAGCCCAAGTACCACCCCTTGGTTTGACTCTAAGTGTGACACGCCCTGCTTGCCCCAGGGGCACATTGCACCCATTTCACACTCTTCTATTGATGTCAGCTCAAGCCTTGCTTTGTAAATTTCCTGAAGGTTCCTAGTGGTGGTATCCTCGTCCTGTCGTTCAGTTGTTATTTATTCTCTGAAATATCTCTGTAAGGAAAAGCGTCCCTTCATCTATTTGGGTATCCCAGGGTACCTTTTTATGAATTATAATTGAATATAGAAAAGGCAAGAAAAATGTTTGATCCTTTCCTTTTGACTACTTTTCATGATAATGACTTGGCTCCTTGTTATCCTCAGAAGTTGATCGTTTTTAAAAATGTTACCATAAACTCATGCTTTAAAATATATTTGAAGAGTTTCAATTCATGGATATTTTTATGGGTAGTAAAACAAATCATTCCTTCTGTGGCCAGTGGGAGCCCTTCCTGGTGGCTCCTGAGTCTGTTGCACCTGATCCTGGTGGTTTCTGGCAGCTGCTTTGCCATCTGATATTTCCAGATAAACCTGGCTTGTCTTGTACATTTCCTGCTTCAGACCTGGAATCAGCCATTTTTATAAGAAGCCTATGTTTTGTTTCATTTTCTTTTCTTTTTTTTTAAATAAGAAATCGTATTTTAGGTCCATGATCTGGGTGTTAGGTATACCTTACTAGTTTTATGATCATTGACTTTAGGCCTTTTCAGGGGACAGAACTAGATTTAAAGTAGAAGATAGAGCAACTCAATCGTTCATGCTGACATATCCATTTCAAACTTGGGAACACACTGTCCTGTCTTGCCTTGCCTTGCCTCGCCTCCCCTCCCCTCCCTTCTTTTCTTTTTCCCTTCCCTTTCCCTCTCTCCCTTTCTCTCTCTCCTTTTCCCTCCCTCCCTTTCTCTCTCTCCCCCTCTCTTCTCCTTCCCTCTCTCCCTCTCTCCTTCTTTCCTTGACAGGGTCTCACTCTGTCACCAGGCTGAAGTTCACTGGCATAATCTCAACTCATTGCAGCCTCAACTTCCTGGGTTCAAGCGATCCTCCCATTTCAGCCTCCTGAGTAGCTGGGAGCACAGGTGCATGCCACCACACTCAGCTAATTTTTGTACTTTTTGTAGAGACGGGATTTCGCCATGTTGGTCAGGCTGGTCTCAAACTCCTGACCTCAAGTGATCCTCCCTCCTTGGCCTCCCAAAGTGCCGGGATTACAGGTGTGAGCCATTGTGCAAGCCAAGGGACCACACAGTTTCTATTTGACCACTTATATTACATCTGTGTCTCATTTCTTCTCACTGACAATCCTGGTTTTCAAGGATATAGCACAAATATCAGAAAACTTTTCTTTAAAGGACAAGAGAGCACGTATTTCAGGCTTGCAGGCTACATGGTCTCTGTTGTAACTACTCAATTCTGTCAGTGCACTGTGAAAGCAGCCACTGATGCTATGAAAATGAATGTGCATGGCTGTGTTCTAATAAAACTTTATTTACAAAACAGACTCCTGATGTAGGAGAAAAATAATTAGAATATTCCATAATTATTTGCTTGATCCCACTTTGCAGATCTCAGAATACCAATACTAATACACTTACTATTGATATCTCAGGTTGAAATGTAATCGCCAGTGTTGGAAGTGGGGCCTGGAGGGAGGTGATTGGATTATGGGGGCGGGTTTCTTGTGAATGGTTTAGCAACATCCCCTTGGTGATATCCTGTAACAGTGAGTGAGTTCTCACACGATCTGGCTGTTTAAAAGTGTGTGGCATCCCCCTCCCCTCGCTTGCTCCTGCTCTGGCCATGTCATGTACCTGCTCCGTCTCTCCCGTCTACGATAATTGTGAGTTTCCTGAGGCCTCCACAGCCATGCTTCATGTATAGCCTGCAGAACAGTGACCCAGTGAAACCTCTTTCCTTTATAAATTACCCAGTCTCAAGTATTTCTTTATAGCAATGTGAGAATGGACTGATACAACTATAAATTTTGATTTCCTGAACATATATTTGTATCCGCTATGCCCATTCTCCTCATCTTGTGCATGCTTTTCCTATATGTGTGCTGTAGATCATATGGCCATTACAGACTGTGATCTCTCCCTTTTGAGCCTCATTTAACCTTGTTCCATCAAGTAACTACACATTTAATCTAATACTTAAGTCAATCTCTCTCTAGTTATTTTGTTTGCCCGAAGCTTGTTTTCTGGTACAGTCCTTAGGAAGTTTTCATGGAAGCAACAGTCTCTGAATTACTCAAGTGTACATTATACTGGAAGACCAGATTTGCTGATTCTGACAAAATTCTAGGCTTTTTTTTTTTTTTTTTTTTTTTTTTTTTGACAACCTTAACTACGTTATTCCACTCTTCAGGGATAAAGCATTAATGCAGAAAATCTGATAATAAGCTAGTTTTGTTTTCTTAATACGTTAAGTGACCCCTTTTGTGTGCGGAATTTATTCCTTCCAGTGGGTTCTTGGTCTCACTGACTTCAAGAATGAAGCTGTGAACCCTCACGGCGAGTGTTACAGTTCCTAAAGATGGTGTGTCCGGAATTTATTCCTTCAGATGTTCAGATGTGTCCTGAGTTTCTTCCTTCTGGTGGTTTCGTGGTCTCGCTGATCTCAGGAGTGAAGCGGCAGATCTTCGCAGTCAGTGTTACAGCTCTTAAACCTGGCGCGTGGGGAGTTGTTTGTTCCTCCCGGTGGATTGGTGGTCTTGCTGACTTCAGAAATGAAGCCACAGACCCTTGCAGTGAGTGTTACAGCTCATAAAGGTAGTGGCGACCCAAAGAGTGAGCAACAGCAAGATTTACTGTGAAGAGCAAAAGACCACTGCTTCCACAGCAAGGAAAGAGAATGAGCAGGTTGCAGCTGCTGTCTGGGGTGGCCAGCTTTTATTCCCTTATTTGTCCCTGCCCACATCTTGCTGATTGGTCCATTTTACAGAGTGCTGATTGGTGTGTTTTTACAGAGTGCTGATTGGTGTGTTTACAGTCCTTTAGCTAGACACAGAGCACTGATTGCTGCATGTACAATCCGTTAGCTAGACACAAAAGTTCTCCAAGACCCCATCAGATCCAGAAGCTCAGCTGGCTTCACCTGTCACTTTTGCCTACATGTCCAATGGATTTTTTAAAATTAGTTAAGTACTTTTAATAGTAAATGACTGTGGTCATTCTCGGGTGGTATTTGTAGGACTCAGTGTATTTAGTATGTGGGTTCAAGTAGTTTTTGTTTCACGAAAGCTTCTTTGAACTATAGTTTTTATTATTTGTTAAATGCCCTTTCTTTAGTTTTCTTCTTTGGGGAACTCCTTTTAAACATATGTTGAATTTTTATTGCCTATCTTTAAGATTTTTCATTTTTTCTGAAATATTTCTCTTTATCATTTTGGATTATGATTGATTTTTTTCACTCTTCTACTCTTAAGGTGTTGTGTGTTATTTTTTCTTGTGTTCCTTCTAGGTTAGTCTTTATTTCTAAAATGGTTTTCTTTTATTCTAATTGTTTTTGAGTTCCTCTGTCTCATTATTGAATGTGTCTATCTATGATTCATGGGTTTAAAAAAATGCCTTTAACTTTTTTCGTAAATTTTTGGCTGGTTTAGAAATAGTTATAGTTTCGATATTTTTGGTGTCTTTTCATGGTAGGGTTGTTATTCTCCATATTTGTAGTTTTCTTAAAGTAATTTTGTTGCTTGAGATACTTTTCTACCCAGTTTTCTTTGTGTGAAATAAGTTTCCTTAACGTTCAGAACCTTGTACAGACATCCTTTGCAACGTTAAAGAGCTTCCTCTTCAGTTTCCCCTAGGGTAAAAAGGAGTGGTGGTCTGGGCTCTGCACTCTCCTGTCTCTCTTCCCCTCCCTTCTTTTATTGAGACCCTCTCCTTCCTTCATGCATGGTTTCTCTGTCCTTCTCACTCTGATTGCATTTCCAGCATTTTCTCCCGGGTGGAGGGGAGGGGAGAACGGGTCAGTTTTACGAGTTCCAAGGTCACTGTGGTGTAGCCTTGCTGGGACTCCTGGGGTCTGGCACTCATTGTCATTGAGCGGGCACGCCCTCCTGGATTCATCCACTGGTCTCAGCTCCAACCCGTCTCCTTTCCCATGGACACCTATGGACTACCATTGGATTCTGTTCTTGGATCTTCCTTTTTGCCTTTCTTTCCCATGCAAACACTGATGATAGGCCCGTCTTGTGTGGGAGGTAATTTGTCCCCATCTACTTTTATTTTGGAGTCTGTGGAGATACCTTAGCACCTAGTTTTATTGTAAAAAATTGACCACAGATTTTTTGGTTTGGGTAACTAAGTGCTCTGTTTTTGTGTGTGGATTTGGGAAAATAAAACAACCAGGCTGACATCACCACCACCACGTTTTAATTTAAACAGATGGTTTCCTAGGGAGGATCATCATTTCTAAAAATTAAAAACAAGAATTGATCTAGACTCCTAGGTCTAGGTCAAACCTAGAAAATGTGCCAACAAAAAAGTCCTCTCTAAAGGACATGTTTCGTGTTCAGATAGCTTCACTGTTAAATTTGTTCAACATTTTTAGGCCAACGATTCCTATGAAATGTTAACTTATAGAATAAAACAAAATTAAAATTGCCAAACTCATCCTATTTAGAAAATCTTTATTTTATTCTGTTTATAAAATATATGAATATATAAAATAAACTTTATACATTTATAAAAGAAAAGTTATAAAGTCTAACCTGCAGAAGTTTGTAAAAGAAAACAGTGATCCCCAGTGTATTTGTTGGGGCTGTCATAACATGGTACCATAGGTGGGTGGCTTAAAAAGCAGAAATTCGTTTTCTCACAGTCCTGGAGACTAGAAGTTCAATATCAAGGTGTTGGCAGGGTTGGTTCCTCTGAAGGCTATGAGGACGATGTGTCTCATGCCTCTTCTCAAGCTTTTGGTGGCTTTTTGGTAATCTTTGGCATCTCTTGGCTTGTAGAAGCATCACTTGATCCCTGCCTCCTTCTTCACATGGTGTTCTTTTTTGTGTGTTTGTGTGTATGTTTTTGTCCATATTTTCCTTTTTGATAAGACACTAGTCATGTTAGATTAGGAACTCACCCTCCTTGGTGAGTCCTATAAAAAAGGAAATGTGTCTTATCAAAAAGGAAATCTTGACTAACTAAATCTTCAATGACCTTATTTCTAAATAAATTCATGTTCTGAAGCACTAGGGTTAGGACTTCAGTGTATGAATTTTTGTGGGACACAATTCAACCCATAGCATTCAGCAATCCATTTTTTTTCCCCTTAACATTGTGGAACAACTAGAAATAAAGTATATTTGCAGTTTGCTAAATCATGCTCTGAGTTTTGTTTACTTCTCTCTTAATAGTTTGGTGACTGTGCAGACACTGTATAGGTTTTCACACTTCTCAATATTCATGCTCATTTTCCTCCCTGACAGAACCCTTTTCTTGTTGAGGAACATAAATATGCTTGGCTAAAAGACTGTATTTTTCTACCTTACCTTGCATTTATGTGTAAACAATGGGATGTAAGACAACCTAGATGAACGTTTCTCCCTTTTCCTTCTCTTTTCTCTGCTTGGAAGCAGACATGATGGCTGAAGCTCCAATGCCCATCTTATGAACATGGGATGATTTTGAGATAAATACCATAGGCCAAAAGGAAAAACAGACAGAATAAGCCTGTATTTCTATACCAATTTGAACTGAAGTAGCCTTGGACTCCCTATCTCTAGCTTCTGTTTATTTGGGCGGGGGGGGGGGGGGGAGTAAATCTCTTAATGTGGTAAACCATTACAATTTTGGTGTTCTTTTAGTATCAGCTAAACCTAATCCTAGCTGACACAGACATATTAAGTAATATTCTTAAATCCATATTCCTTAATTCATCCATTTTAAATATGAAACTGAATCTATTGATTTCTCCCATGAAAGATGAACAAATCAGCACATTTTCCTTTTATCTCCTCTTTCTAACCGGCATTCATCAGTTGGCTGCATCCACCTGCTGACACAGTCTGGATTTTATCACAATCCACAATCATCAAATTATTTATACATTATTTATCTTTTATTTCAAGAATGTTATAATAGCATGTCATGGCATTTTAACTCTATTTACCCCCAACTGTTTTAACTTAACCTATGCTTTTTTTTTTAAATTTTAAATTAATTAATTAATTATTTTTTTTAGATGGAGTTTAGGTCTTGTCGCCCAGGCTGGAGTGCAGTGGCGTGATCTCGGCTCACTGCAACCTCCCTTTCCTGAGTTTAAGAGATTCTTCTGCCTCAGCCTCCCAGGTAGCTGGGATTACAGGCACCAGCCCCCATGCCTGGCTAAATTTTTGTGTTTTTAGTAGAGACTGGGTTTCACCATATTGGCCAGGCTGGTCTTGAACTCTTGCCCACCTCGGCCTCCCAAAATGCTGGGATTACAGGCATGAGTCACTGTGCCCGGCCAATTTATCTTACGTTTAATAGAGTTTAATGTTCACTGTGATTTCTTTCATACAAATGATTTCTGCATTTGTGATTTAATCTTTCATTTGGCATCATTTTGGGGTTGATTTATTGCAGGTGTTTGAAATCGGAAAACAAGTGAGGCTTAATAAAGATAGGAGTTTATATCTCTCTCCCAAAAGAAGTCTGGAAGCAGGCAGGCCTGGGCTGTGACTGGGTCTTCGTGAACTAAGTCCTAAAGATCTAGACTGGTAGCCCTCTGGCCTCCTCAGAAGAAAGAGAGAGACAGAGGACAGGCCTCTCCCTGGGAAAAACTCCCTGGAAGCCTCTCACAGCACTTCTTGGATTCCTTTGGACAGAACTTGATCAACATGGCAACAGCTGAATGAAAGGGAATTTGGAAAGTGTCATTTTAAGTCTAGATGGCTCTGTGCCTTCCTCATTTCAGAGTCCCATCCCTGACGAAGCAGGATACACAACCAGCAGACTCTGCCACAGTCTTTGCGTATATATCCCATGTGACGCCTATATCCTCAGTCCTTGGAAAGGTAGGAATGTTTGCTTTTTCCCTGCCAATAAATGATGACTCATAAAATTGACATGGAATACTTGCAAACCATTTTTTTTTTTTTGTTACTACTGTGCAAGCATATCTTCATTCTTTTGTGGCATCCAGTCCTGCTGAGGTACCTGAGGCTGAAATTTTCTCTGAACTGCTGGTGATTTGTTATTATGTCGAGATGCTGAAGGATTCTTCTTTTATATTGAATTAAGCAATGAATTCTCTATTAATTTTACTGGTAGGATGGGGTGTTCTCTTTTTTTCCAAATCTACAGATTCATTTTTTGTTGTTGTTGTTGTTTGTCTGTTTTTTCCTGGAAAGTTTTCTCATAGTAAAACTGGATATTTTTTGTTACCTCTGTTTTATTTTCTTCTTCAGGAACAATTTTGAACATGTTGGTTTTCTTTTATTTGTCCTTCATGTAATTGTTTTGCACATTTATTTTATCTGTTTGGTTTTTCACTGCTTTATCCATAGATAAATGGTCGATGTTAAGTCTCAACATCGTTGAATTAATTTTAAACAGCATCAATGATACATTCTGTGTCAAATATGGCTTCCAAATATTGTCATAAATTTTCTTTTTTTTTAAATTTCCCTTATCACCTCTGAAAGTTTATTTTTTATATTGTTCAGAGTCCTATCATCTCTTTTTTTGTTTTTATTTTGAAATAATCTGCTTGCAAAAACGTTGCAGGACTAATACAAAGAGCTTTATTTCTGAACAATTTGTTAAGTTACAACACAATGCCCATGAGCCCAAATACTTTAGCAAATATTTCCTACAACCTGGGACACTCCTCTATGTAATGCCAATACAACCATCAAAATCAGAAAATTAACATTAATATAGTATTATAGTTGAACCTACAGACTCGATCCAGGGTTCCCATCATTGCAGTAATGTCCTTTCTACTAGGAGGATTCAATCTGGTCCACACGTTGAATTTAGCTGTCCTCCGTTTTTAGTTTCTTTCTGGCTGGATGCCTTCTGTGTCTTTTCTTGTCTCTCAAGGCCTTGACATTTTTGTATATTAGAGGCCTATTGTCTTAAAGAATGCCCCTCCATTTGGTTTTGTCTGATGATTAGACTCAGATTATGCAATTTTGATGGCAATCTCATGGAAGTGACAATGTGTTCCTTTCATGCATCCTACCACACATTAGGTGGTTGCAGTTTGTCGAATTACTGGTGAAGTTAACCTTGATCACTTGGTTAAAGAGGTACCTGCAGATTTCCTCTACAGCATGGAGGCGTACTGAGAGTGTGGACTATCGCATTTCTCTTGAGCTTCCACCCACCAATTCAGCATCATTGCCTGAAATCTTACAATGATTAATCAATGTTTTTCCACGGATGGAGGAAAAAAACATTCTCCACTTTCCATTTATTTACTCATTTACTTATCTCAGCATGGACTCACGGATTCCTACTTCAGGAGATAGTATCACTATTTCCTTGCTCAAATTGTCCGATGTGGCCCCTGGGATCCCCTTCATGACATGGCCAGTGGGAGCCCTTTGTGCTGGTTTCTGTACGGTCTTCTCACCATTGTGCTGAGCACTTCCTCACATCTGGAATGACAATGAGTTCCAGGCTCATCTTGAAGGTTCCCTGCCCTAGTCCCAAATCCACCATTTCCCCGAGTCTTTTTTGATTTTTTGTGTTTAGTTTTTGAATGTAGGGAATAATATTTGACAGTCAACATGTAATGCTTTCGTCATTAAAATATGCGTAATACCTAAAAAGTAAAAAGGATTGATATTCAAACTGGGCAGATAACAATTAAGTGAAATATTCAGCAGATTGAAAGCAAAATCACAACAGACTCTAGCTCAAAACAGAATGAATCAATTCTGCTAATATTTGCATGTTGGTGTTGCACATGTCCTTACTCTCTATGTCAAAGTAAGAAAATTAATATCCATATGGGCTTTTTAAAGTAAAGTGTTTTGCATGGATATTGATCAACCATAAAAGTCATTTGTTGAAGCTAAAGAAAAAATCATTAAGATAACGAAGAACTAGAACTTTATATTGTACACTGGGACAGCACTTGGTAACTGCAACACAGGATGATGCCTTCCACTCGTGTGTGTGTGTGTGTGTTTGTGTGTGTGTGTGTGAGAGAGAGAGAGAGGGTCTCACTCTGTTGCCCAGGCTGGAGTGCAGTGGTGCAATCTCAGCTCACTGCAGCCTTGACCTCCCGGGCTCAAGTGATCCTCCCTCCGCAGCCTCCCAAGTAGCTGGGACTACAGGCACGCCACCACTTCCAGCTAATTTTTGTATTTTTGGGAAGATAGGTTTTCGCCATGTTTCCCGCTTGGTCTTGAACTCCTGAGCCACTTTTAAACACACTTTTAAAGAACTACCTCCAGATTCAGTATCAGCATCCGTAAAGAAAGCTCTAGCAACAGGAACAGCTTCTGCCTCTCCCAGCCTGCTGATTGGGAGCCCTCCTCATGACAGCTGTCATACCCTGGTAGCCTCTACCAGTCACCCATGTGACAAGTGATGTTTAAGTCCAATTTATGCAACACCATTTGACTGGTTTTGGCAATACCGGAATAGAAGTGCTTGGTTTTATCCATTTATGCTTTCCATCTTCATTAAGAGAATGTGGTCAAAGGATGGTGGTCTTGCGACACTCCATTAAGATAATGATTTGTAGAAAGTAGATATCAACCATTTCTTCTACAAACAGATTGAGCATAAGAGGCAATTCTTTTAGCTTTGGCAACTCTTAACCAGCGGAAGATAAAACCACTTCAGAGAACCAAAGCTTAATATTAGCAATATTGAATAAAGAATTTAACAGAGTTAAACCCTGAAGTAGTGGAAGACTTTCTGGACACCATTGCCAATACCATGAGGTTAAACATCACCATTTGGGTTTAAGATGGTGCCCAAAGTTTAGGAGCTGGTCAGTCAATTTCCCTATCCCCCGCCCCCCACCTACCCCGAGGCCGCTTCCTCCAGGATGCCCTCCCTGATATGCATGGATACATGCTTCTCCCTTCCTCTGCTTCGTGTAGTCTCTGAACACTGCTTTACCATAATCACATTGGATTATAACTTGTTTCCTAAACATCTGTCTTCCCAGAGAGATACAAAACTCCTCATAGCTGAGGAAGAAATCTGATTCATTTTTCTTTTACTTTGTGGAGCACGAAACTTGGCATATAACAGCTTCACCAAAATGCAATTTGAAGGAAACTTTCCTTTCTTAATGTTTCCTTAGTACTGTTTGTCCCTCTAAATGTGCATTTATTTTATACTGTTGATTTAGGGAGTAAATATGTTTCTCTCCTCCATTGAGTTGTGATCTTCTCGAGGACTGGATTTTATCTACGTCTTCCTATTCTAGTATATGCTCAATACTCTTTTCACTGGATTAAATTAATAGCTTTATTTTTCTAAAGATTTTAGAGATAGTATTGATTTAGCTTGTGTTCTTCCATCTAGTAATTCCTTCAGATAAACAGTGTTGTTGAATCTTGTTGGGTGGGTTAGAAGAATGGATTATTGATCATGGATCTCTCTAGCAAAACCAAAGGACAGACTTTAGGAGGATTGTATCAACACCTGCATCTTATCCACATTTTGGGTTTTCTACTGACCGGCAAAGAGACACCCTTATGACGTGTCGCTGACTCACACACTTTAGATTGAGCCCGGTTTGGGCAGTGGCCCAGGGAGCTGGGAAGGAGCAAGAAGGAAAGAGTCTGGTTTCTAAGTAAAATTCCCCAGCTCTGTGCACCTGCACAGCTTCAAACCCAGTATCCCATTTCCTAAGACAAGTTGGGTCACTCACTCCCCTCTTAGCATCCAAATACTCACAGCTCTTCTTTTGTGATTTCCTTTCCTTTCAAGGCTGCTTAATTTTTTAAAAATTGATTATTATTATTTTATTTCCATAGTTTTTTGGGGAACAGGTGGTATTTGGTTACGTGAGTAAGTTCTTTAGTGGTGAATTGGGAGATTTTGGCGCACCCTTCACCCGAGCAGTATACACTGTACCCAATTTGTAGTCCTTTATCCCTCCCCCCACCACCCCTCCC
>NW_016804788.1:909697-916971 GCF_001698545.2 Rhinopithecus bieti | reverse complement strand
CCTCCCGCCCCCCGCACCCCCCGGCACCCTTTTCCCACATCCCTGAAGTCCATTGTATCTTTCTTATGCCTTTGCATCCTCAGGGCTGCTTTTGCATTTATAGAGTCAGAGAACTAGAAAAGTTGTTTGCCCCAGGCCTCCTGTATCCGAGGCTTATCCCCACCAGTCAGGTCCTAGTGTAACTAACAGGTTGTTTCAGATCTAAACATGAAAAGTGCAAAAACAATTTTTCAATTTTTTTAGGTGTGTTCGCCTGGGTAGTTATGGTAATCAGTACCTACAAGTGTCTGCTTCCCAAGGGCCAGGTGCCTTCCCTCTCTGTGTGTGTATTCATTGATAGATGAACCTATATTCTGGTTTACAGCTGTATGAAATTTTATATGCATACATATATATGCATGTTGTCATTTAATAATGGAAGCTCCCCTATGAGAGAAGCACGGTCACCCCTGTTTTATAATGAGAAGATGGAGGCCTGGAGTGATTAAGTAACTAGTCTAAGAATATTCAGTTAGTATGTAGGTTAGCCAGGACTGGAATCTAAGTATTTCTGACTCCAAAGCCGTTGCGTTTCCACCTTTCTGTATTACCGTCTGGGGATACTGTTGATACTCAAATCATAGTTTGGGGCTTTGGCTGTGTTGTCAGGATGGGGCTGACAGGGGTAGGAGGTTACAAGCTGAGAGTCACTGAACCTGTCCCGACTCAGGGAAAGCACCCCTGCCTTGGGGCTCAACCTTTCCGAAGACTGGGGGCACTGAAGGGTGCAAAACCGCCTGGCATTCCTGGGTCGCCTTTGCCAGGGCCACTCCTGAGGGCTTTGCCGGATCTTTGAACGTTGTGCCCATCCCTGCTGCCGCTAGGGGGCCCAGGAGGGCCACGGTTTGGAGCTGCTCTGTTTTACACAAAGGAAATAGGGTCCCAGCGGGTGTTCCTGTTCCTCCAAGACAGCCCACTGGGTCAGGTCCCACTGTGCAGACAATGACGTTTTGGGGGAAAGGTGAAGCCGGTTGGCTTTCCTAAGTACAAATCTCTGAAAAAAGAAATACTTCCTTCTTTATATTTGAGTTTCTCAAAGCTGAGACTGGAGTCGCACATGAATTACAGAGATTCTAACTCTAACTGGCCTCTTGAAAGGAAGTATAAAGACCAGAGGAGAGGGTTGCAGACATTTGCAAGCCCACATCCCATTGTGAATGCTGTAATCATGCCATCAAACCCAAGTCAGAAGTGAGTATTTTTAAAGATTAGCTCATTTGGTCCCATTTATTGAGCATTTACACTCACGGTACCAGGTACTTAACATATGTTATCTCATTCATTTTTCACCCCAAAGCTAAGAAGTGGTCTTAGCCCCATTTTACAGATGAGGAAACTGAGGTTCAGAGAGGACAGTCATCCTATCCCGGGGTGGGACAGGAATTTGCTTATGGTCTATGAACACTGATAATGCAGGTCTACAGATCACACTTTGAGTAGCAATCCTCTGACTTTACAGAAGGGGAAACTGAGGCCAGGCCAGAGAGGGCGTGCTCTTTTCTCCAGGTCATTTGTGCTTCACTGCTGTGTCTAGACTGTGGAATGCATTTGACCTTGGCCAGAGAAGGTCCAGGCTGTGGGCATCGGGCCTTGGGCTTCGCCTCAGACTCAGCCCCATTCTGCCCTCTTGGAAGACTAAATTGGTTGTCTCTGTAGTTGGACCAACTGCCTGATCATCCGGCACCATCCTTTCCATTAGGCACACACGAGATTCACGTTCAGAATTATGTTGATGTGTAGTGAGAAATATATGGTGAACTACAGCAAGGGCTGGGACTCGGGGCTCACTGTGGACCACTGCTGGAAGGCCGGGGCATGGCCCCAGTTAAGAATGAGTCTATCCAAATGTAGCTGATAATGACTTGATTATTTCCCTCTGCGAAGTAGACCATTGTGGTGGGGTGAGTGACAGTTGTGCTCTTGTCAATGAGATCATTGCAGAGGCCTGCTCCCATGACAGGGTGGTGCGGAGCGGACAGTAATGCTGGCATGCAAGGCCTTCCACCCTGTTCTGTGATGCCTCTGCACAAATTAAAGAAAGTCTTCCAAAAGGGTTGGGGTAGGCTGAGTGTCTCCCCACTATGGAAAGGAATTATAGAGACTTCAGCCAGGGAGCAGGGCAATGCCACAATGTCACCTGGTAGGGCACAAACCCAAGAGACCCCTTTAACAAGATGACTCGTCAGGATTCTGGGCGCTTGTCAGACTGCTGTGCAGAGGTGGCCTCTCTTAAGTCCTCACCAGAAAGGACAGCTCCAAGCTCCCTCATTGACTTGTGTGAAGTCCGCAGCTTCCAGCAACCATGAGCCTGCCATCTTCTATGGCTACCGTTCCACTTGCAGTATGGCAATGAGAGAAAGATGACTTATAGTCATTAAATGAAAGGAAATCTTTATTACTATTATTATTATTCTCCCTGAGAAAAATTAGATGAGCTCTCTGGTGAATTCCGATTGCCTGGATGCACTGGCTGTCCACTTGGCTTCTCTGTTTTCACGGATTCACTGAAACTTGGCAGGTGATTCCCTATTACTTTTCTGAAATGCAGGTTGAAATGCCCTGTAGGGTAAATTTGGTTCCCCTGTCAGCTAATTAACTCTTAAAATAGACCCACCAGCTTTCATTTTCAGGAAAATAATTACTTGTTGAAGTAACACACCTATTTCTAATCCTGTGGCTTATTATTTTAGCTAACTGGAAAAAAAGTACAAAAGCAAAACAGAAAAGCTCACATCTAGAAGAGGACAATAGCAGAAGCGCATGGGAGGCAGCGATGTACAGGGCTCAAGAGGCGACAGGTGAGCAGGGGCACCTAGAAGAAAGCATTTCAGGTGCGGAGAACAATGTGCTGAGGACAACGGGCCAATGCAGCTTTGATTCCTTCCTTCAAGTTGGTTTTCAGAGGGCACCAACGTCCACAATGATCCTTTTCTCAGGATGATTTCCAGGAGTTTGTGTTTAAATAAACACCTTGCATGACCTTTGCAAAGAAAGTTTGAGAACCGCTACCTACTACTTGCAATTAAAAGCTGTCTTCTTGAAATGGCAGAGTGTTAAGATGGGAGAGGCCATACAGGTCATTTTATAGCCCAAGAACCCAAGGTCCGGGGAGGTTAAGTGATCGGAGCGCCAGGAGGGTCATTGTTTGTCAGGCCTATTGCACACGTTCAGGTTTAATGTTCCTGTCCTGCATAGTCTGTTCTGGTCTCAGAACTCCAGAATCCAGACAGGCTTAAGAGGTGGCATGAATGAACTGCAGACTTTCTAGTGATCCTGTGTGTGTGTGTGTGTGTACACATATATATACACAGAACTGTGTCACCAGCTCTGAATATTCAACTAATTTAAGTCACTCCTCGCTAACATTCCAAACTCAGGTTCAAGTTTTTCCAATAGCAAATAATCATTGAAAAGAAGTGAAATGTACATTTAACATTCTAGCGATCAATGGATGTTTTTATCTATGTAGAAATACCTTTCCTCTGTGACCCCTTCATTATTTATTATTTTTAACTGATGCATAATAGATAGCCACAGTTTCGGGACTACATGTGATAATTTAATATATTCATTGAATTCGTACGAATCAAATTGGTGTACTTGGGATATCTATCATTTTCAATATTTGTCCTTTATTAATTCTAGAAACACTTGAATTATTCTCTTCTAGCTAGTTCGAAATGTACAATAGATTATTGAGAACTCTAATTACCCTACTGATCCATGGAACACTGGGTCTTATTTCTTCTATCAAACCATATATGTGAACCTATTAATCAAATTCTTAGAAGCTCATTTTGACGTAGCTTGTGGGACATACATTTTGATAACAACGGTTGTTAACCGGGCGCATGCTATGTGCTGGCCACTGCATAACCGCTTTACACTCATCATTTCTTTTAGTTCACAACAAAAATGAGGCTGAGACTGGGATGGTTTTAATCTCCCTGTGCAGATGAGAACATAAATTGTTGAGACAATAAGTTTCCTGCCCAAGTTGACACACTGACAGGCAGAAGAGTTGGAGATTTATGTTTTGATGAGTCAGTCCTTAGAGCTTGAGTTTTTAAGCTTACTCTGACAAAGCAAGCCCACCCATTGTTCCCTCCACATCTAATGACATCACAGAATACAGACTTCATGGCATCACCTTGTCAGTTCTGGGTGGAGCATTTTAAGGGGAATTTCTGTGTACCCTAAGGGATGGAAAAGCTACTTGCAGATTCATGGGAGTCCTGACGGTTGGCTACACTTAGGTGAGAATTGATTTAAGTTAAAGGCAATCACCCTACCAGTTGTCCTGGGGCGGAGGGAAGGGGGAGGTGGTAGGGGAGGGGGCAGCTCCAGGCTGGCCATGACTCAGCTACATAGAGAAAAGCACACACTCACAAGCCAAAAAGCAGGTTTGGTGAGTTTGGCCGAGAGCAACAAAGGGATGGAATGCTTTCAGAAGGAGCTCTCTGAAATGTCTGAAGGGCAAGACTGAGAGTGACTGAGGGACAGCTGCATTCAGTCTTGGAAGATGCCATGGGGTCTTTCTTTTAAATCTCTGCAGTTTCAGAAAGCAGGCTACACCTGGCACTTGTGATAGCCTGAGAAAGGAAGCTGGCGGAGAAAGAAATGTGTCTATAACACAGAGTTCCAAAAACAGCATTCCGCCAGCTCTCAATCCTGCCCTCTCCTGATTCTGACTTGAACGAGAACGAAGTTGCCCTGAAGTCAGAGAAGATGCCTTCTCTGAAAGAATGTCTCCCCCAGCCTGGCAGAGACAACGGTTGCTTTCCAACACAATGACACCATCTCTATATTGTGATTTTTAATTTTAGAAATGATTTACAGCCTCATTCTTCTGAGAATTGAAAATAGAATTCTATGAAAGCCAAAAAATTGGAATACAAGAAAACTCATTATTTCCCTCTACAGATCCACTCCACCTTGTTCCTTTTCTCAGAGAATCACTGTGCCACATACCCATTTGCCCAGGTTCAAGACCCAAGCTCAATGCACCACTTCCCTCACTTCCCATCTTCGTAGTTCTGCCCTCAGGAGTCTGAGGCCTGTTGCCTCTTCTCTCTTCCATCTGCTACCATCTGGTTTGTATCCTCCTTGTTTTCCACCACACTTTCTACTTAGGCTACTTTGGCTACTTTCTTTGTCAGAGGAATGGCCACTTGCATGAGGCTTATGAGACATATTCAAATTCAAATTTCAGACATTATGCATGTACAGTGGAAGCTCCCCAGGAACATCCCGACAACTAACACACATGTCTGCCTTGCACCGTGGCTACTGGCTTCGATTCCTTGGTTTAGGGGCAGTCAACAGTGGAGGGGAAAGCCGGGAAAGGCTGCCTTTGGGCTGGATCCTGATGCCTGAACAAGGGTTTCCTAGAGGGAAGAAAGGCAAAGTGATCCAGTACCTCTTTCATAAATGTAGTGTGAAATAGTGGATAAGCTTAACCAGAGGAGGGGGAGAGAAGAGAAGAAAGAAGATGACATGCCACTGAGGTATGTGCCATCAGACCGTGGAAGAGACTCTCAGTCCAAACGCATGTTTCCTGAACTTCAGCCTGCCTCCAAAGGAAACTGACACGATTTTAAAAAGAGAGTGGCGAAAGTGCCGGGCAACTTTATAAGCTTGATGGGGTTGCTAATAAAGAAATGCTCCTCCAAAACACCCAGTGACTGGCTGGTAGGAGCACTGCCGGGATCAGTCGTTCATGCCTCATTTATTACATGCCTTGTTGTGTTAAGCAGCTCCATCTGGGGCCATCCAGTCTTGCTTTAAAGCCACTCTTGATTTAACGCCAAACAATTTCATTGAATGAACTTCTATTCTAAAGAAGACATACTGGTTCTGTGTGTCTTGAATCTTTCAAAGGAACCGTGATGCAATACCGGGGTTCTGCTGACCATTTTAGCAGAAGCCGTGTTTCTCGTGGAGATCTCCTCACAGCAGCCCCTTCTATCGGGCACTCCGTTTGCGTTTTAGAGCAACTTTCCCCCTGATTACCAGCTTGAACTGAGTGAGGAAAAGGGAGGATGAAAGAATGCAACCCGATGCCCCTTCCAAATCCAGACACCTGTTAATGAAGCTCAGCTCCTCCCCTCTTCCCTTCTCATTTCATGGAAACGGAGAGTGCAGGACTGAGATTTATGCACTGGGAATGAAGCAGGGGGTTTTTCCAAGCGCTTGCCAGAACGCTGAAATCAATCCCGTTTCAGTGAAAAGTGCATTGTTGCTCTTGTTTAAGTGCCATTCATAGGCAATAAGCAAATCACCGCAGGATGAATACGTTTGATTTCTGATTCTGAATTTGTAGAGAGACTGTTAAAATGTAAAGCAATATACACCAGTTACTGACCCACTGGGAAATTCTGCAGCTCCACAAAGCACGTTAAAACACTGTAGTGATTTCAGTAGGCTGTGTTTGCAGGCTGAGATACTACTGAATGGGCAAGGAAGGAGAATGCCTTGCAATTAGATGAATTCGCCAAGAGATTTTAATTGGCATGAAATGCCTGGTATCAGCCTCCGGGAATCGCCGCAATGTTCTTCCCCATTGGAGTTTGTTCCACTAGGATGTTATCATCAGGTGCCCTAGCAGGACTCCCAGAACCCTCGGAAAGTATTTTTGGATGCAACATCCCTGGAGGTGATTATAACAGAAAAGTGAAAGCTTTTCTTTGCTGGGGCCGATCCAAACATAAACAGTTCAGGCAATTTTGGTTTTCTTTAGAACTTCAAAGGTCTTTGCTACTCTTGGGACAGTTACCCTGGGCATGGAAATATATGAGTGACATAGTTGTGATGCAAGAGGCAGCATGTGACTGCGTTGCATTACGTGGGTAGCTTTCAACATAGGCTCATGCGGGTTAAAATGTGAGCATATTTAGATGGCTTTTCCAAAGTGATCACTTAAGGCCCGTAAAAAACTCAGACAGTAGCATGCTGTTGGGTGTCTGATTTATATCTGGTGATGGACTTCTGGATGGAAACCAGAAATCATTCTAAGTGCTTTTTGTGTTTCTGCTCGCGCTCTCTCGCTCTCTCTCTCTCTCTCTCTCTCTCTCTCTCTCTCTCTCCCTCCCTCTCTCTCCCTCTCTCTCCCTCTCTCTCCCTCTCTCTCCCCCTCTTCAGAAAGCACATTTGCTCAGCCCTGCTATTCAGAAAGAGCCAGACAGTCCAGTCTTTTGACTTGTAAACCTGTGAATGCAGAATATTTTAGGCAGCCT
>NW_016804788.1:890893-909638 GCF_001698545.2 Rhinopithecus bieti | reverse complement strand
CTCCCCCTCTCTCTCTCTCCCCCTCTCTCTCTCTCTCTCCCCTTCGTGGCCTGGGCTCTTCTGGGCCAATGAATGCTGAGAATTCTCGGATCTTACATCATGGGAGGTAGTCTTAAAAGTGAAGCCCCTCAAGGGGCTTGCAGAATGTTAAAGTTGGGACGGAAGGGCGGGAAGGTCTGGGTAAGAAGGAGGGGATGTGGGCAACAGCAGCAGAGAGCTTAGTGTTGGTCTGCCGCCCACTTTCTGGGATGCAGGACACACTGCTTTCCCTCCAGACCTCCTTCACCTCCCTTCACTGCCCCTTCGAAGCATTTACTTTTTAAAATTTGTTTTTCGTTTAGAGACTGGTTCTCGCTGTCTCGCAACAGGCTGGAGTGCAGTGGTGCCACCACAGCTCAGTGCAGTCTTGAACTCCTGGGCTCAGGCTATCCTCCCAACGCAGCCTCCAGAGTAGCTGGGACTAGGTGCACGCCACCATGCCCAGCCTGAGAAGCACTTACGTTTGTGTGGCCCCATGATTGCCGTGTGACAAAGAGAATCACAGCAATGCCTGTGCCTGGACTATGCATGATGAGTTCACAATTTAGGACACACACACTGGATATCAACACGTGACTTCTCACCTGGAGAAAAGCGCAGCGTGAGCCCTGCACTGACTGTCAAGCGAGACTTGAAGCGCTCTGTGTCTGCCTGCCGTGGGTTGTCGAGTGGGAATATTTGGGATTAATATTTCTTTTCTCTTTTGTTTTAAATACCCCTAACGAGCCCCAAAGTTCCACTTATTGGCTCAGATAGGAACACTGCAGCCTGTCTAGGAAAGGATATTGGACTAACAAAATTCCCCAAAGAAGGTGAACTATAAATCTAAATGCCAGCAGAACCTTTCAAAGCGGGAAGAGAATCCTAAGAAGTCACCCTCTTATGTTCTCATAATGAGACACTGTAAAGCGGTCCTATCTCTCTCCCTTGACTGAGGTCACACAGCCCCATTAGACAAAAATCCATGTATCCGGAAAGTCTCTGCCAGTCCTCGTAGACCACAGGACAGGTATGCTGAAGATGTGTGAGATTAGCTCAACTTGATGGAAAACAAAACCTGCTGTGGAAGAGTGTTGGGAAAGACCCTGATCTGCTCTTTTGTTGCTTTGTTCATTTTGAGGTGAATGAGGTTCAAAATGATTTGTGGGTAGAATTCTGCAGAGAAGTAAACTTGAGCTCAACACACAGAGCTGCTTGTTTTCTACTTAAAGGAGAGAGCTGGGGTTCCTCGGGCATAACTCAATGAGTTAGAATCAATGTCATATACGAAGAGAAAAGTCACAGGGTCTGTGCTGCTTGAGCAAAATGACTTGACCATGAGGAGGCAATGAGAGAATGAGGAGGCAGTTGTCTACATGTTCTGAAAAGCTGGCCAAGTCCAAGGAAATAAAAGTGGTTCCTACGTCAAAGTCATTGTGCCAGAGAGAAGTGTTCTTGGGATTTCAGAGAGCAAGAGTCTTTGTGGGATCTTATTAAATGTGTTCCCAAAAGAGTATGAGGAATTGAAGGAAAGGGGAACCTACAAATTCTCAGGGTGTTCTCAGAGTTCTGTGATGAGAAAGGAAAGAGACGGGGCTAGGGCTAAAGACGATGAGTGAGTCCATGCTGGGCAGGATTGCCGCCTGGGCGTAAAGACTGTCGTTGCAAGTGTCAGACCAGGGGAAGTGAACGGTTAAAGACACCCTGATACAATATGAGAGACAGGGGCTTTTCATGCTCAACTTTCTCCATTTATTCTTTAAGTAATGGAGTTTCCCCAAATTCATCTGATGCCATTTTGGGGGCTCAGTGTATGTATTCTTCCTAGTTGTCCTTGTTCCCTGTCTTTCTAGTTGTTCTCCATGACTGCAAAATCCTGCTTGCAAGATGCACTGCCCCTCTCCAGGAGGTATGGAGGTTCTCAGAATTCTCACTGCATTGATGAGGGGATATGAAATGTTTTCCTGCTTCTCTGAGCCTGTGGTTAGAGCAAAGGTCCCCAGTGCCTGAGCCACAGACCAGTACCTGTTTGTGGCCTGTTGGGAACTGGGCTGCACAGGAGGAGGTGAGTGGCAGGTGAGCCAGCAAAGTTTCATGTGTATTGACAGCCACTCCCCATCGTTCACATTACCACCTGAGCTCTGCCTCCTGTCAGATCAGTGTCAGCGCTAGATTCTCACAGCAGTGCGAACCCTGTTGTGAACTGTGCATGGGAGGGATCTAGGCTGCACACTCCTTATGAGAATCTAATGCCTGATGATCTGTCACTGTCTCCCATCACCCCCAGATAGGACCATCTAGTTGCAGGAAAACAAGCTCAGGGCTCCTATTGATTCTACATCATGGTGAGTTGTTTTATTATTTCATTATATATTATCACATAATAATAATAGAAATAAAATGCACAATACATGTAATATGCTTGAATCATCCATAAACCATACCCCCGTCCCCATCTGTGGAAAAAATTGTCTTCCACAAAACTGGTCCATGGTGCCAAGAAGGTTGGGGACTGTCAGGCTAGGGGACAGATGACCTCACTTGCACGTTAGAGTCATGATTGATGTCTTTCCCCAGGGGGCCATTCAGTTTGCTTCCTAAACTCTTTCCTCTCACAGTGCCTATAGCATCTTGGTTTTCTCCTTTTCCTTGAATACCTTCCATCTCTATTTTCCAGAGGAAACTCTGCTTCACTTCCTGCTGGTTGCCTGACATCTACTTCCATGCGTTCAGTTATTCACTCAACAAATATTTATTGAGTGCCTACTGTAAGCCAAACTGGCTCCTAGGCACTAGGGCACAGCAGGAATAAAACAGATACACATCTCTCAAATATAACTCAGTTTAATGCATTTTTAAATTCTATTTCCCAGGGCTGTGGTCCTTTCCAGATTCTCTCTTTTCAGATAAATTTGACTGGATTTGACTCTACTTGTTACCAATATTCCTATTTGCTTTTTTCTATTTAAATATAATGCATCATATAATTATAAGTTATATATTATACAATATGTGGTATCTATAATATATAGTGAAATATACATGTACAAAGAAGTGTATAGAAAATATGTTGTTTATATGTATTATAAATTATAAAGTGAAAAGGTATATAATTTTCTGGGTCAAGAAATAGAACATTTTCAACAACCAGAGGGCTCCTAAATGTTTTTTTCCTAATAATAACACCTTATTCTCTCCCCTAGAGAAAATCACTAATTATCACTCAGAGATTATCAGAGATAATGTTAAACACTTCCTTTTATGCTTAATAGTTTTCCTCTCGATTCTGTATCCCTAAACAATTTAGTTCTATCTTTTTTTTAAAACAATTTTTTGTATAGGTGAAATATACAATTTGAATTCTTGTGACTCTGGCTTCTTTCTTGCAATATTACACTTTGAGTACTTACCTGTATTGTTGCATGAACTTGTAGTTTGTTCATGTTCATTACTGTGGAGCAGGTGTCTTCAAACTTCAAGGTGTGTCAGAGTCCCCTGGAGGACTTGTTAAATCACAGATTGCTGGCCCCCAGCCAGAGATTCTGAATTAGTAGGTTTGGGACAGAGCCCAAGAATTTGTGTTTCTAACAAGTTTTCAGGTGATATTGATACTGTTGTTAGGGGCACCCCACTTTAAGAACCACAGCTGTATAGTGTTCTATTATATGCATAAACCATAATTTAATGATTCATTCCTTTGGTTTGGGGCTATTTAAAATGCAGGTGTGAATATAATTGGATCTGTCTCCTCCTCCTTATTTCACCTGCATTCTTGTGGTATCACTTTGCTGGATATAGAATTCTAGAGTGACAGGTATTGGGATTCCTTAGCAACTTGAAGGTAGCATTGCATTGTCTTTGTCTCACTTCCATTGCTCTCGTTGAAAAGTCAGCTGTCAGTCTGATTCTTGCTCCTCTGAAATTTCTCTGGTAACTTTTGAAATTTTTCTTTTGTGTTGCCAATGTATCTCCCACTGAATTTGTCATTTTTCTATTTACAAGCTTATTCTTCCTCCTCTGAAAAAACGTATTTCATCTGGTTATTTAAATTAGACTCTTGAAAGTCATCTTATATTTCTACCTTATTCTTATCTTCCCACTCCCACTCCTCACAAAATTATCAGGTTCTGTTGCTACTATTAATAGTAGCTTCTAATATTTAGTGAGAACTTATATTGCATCAGACACTGCTAAGCACTTTACTTTTATTAGCTTATTAATCTATCCCTAAATAGCTCCTGAATCCAGCATTAGTTTATTAATTTTACTGCTATAACCCATTCAGCCTCTTGTCATTATTTTTTTCTGGGTCATTTAATCATACAACTAACCAGTTCCCCTTTCTTATCTAATGAGATTTCAGCATGAACTCAATAAAATGCAGACTGATTATAATGTTCTGGCTTAACAACTTTTAAAAAATTGAATTTAATTTTTATGTATTTTTTAAATTGATTTTTTCTTGACAAATAAAATTTGTATATATTTATTGTGTACAACATGATGTTTTGAAATATTCATACATTGTGGAATGGCTAAACTGAGCTAATTAACACATGCCTTATCTCACATACTTATTTTTTGTGGTGAAAAGACTCAGAACCTTTTGGTGGCTCCTTGCTGCATGCAGAGTGAGGCTTATGAAGACACAGACTACTCTTCCCTGAGCCCCGTCTACTCCAGTGCCATCTCCTACCCCCTCCTGTGCATGATGTGAAGGCCTAGTGCTGCCACTGTGGCCTTATAAACCCAGCTCAGGACCATTTTGCATGTGATCCTTCTTAATTCCTGGATTGATCCATGGATTAGTCCATTTTCATATGGTTATAAAGAACTACCTGAGACTGGGTAACTTATGAAGGAAAGAGGTTTAACTGGCTCACAGTTCTGCACAGCTGAGGAGGCCTCAGGAAACTTACAATCATGGCGGAAGGTGAAGGAGAAGTAAGCACCTTTTTTACAAGGTGGCAGGAGAGAGAGTGAGTGAGTGGGGGAAAACTGTCACATAGTTTTAAACCATCAAATCTCATGAGAACTCACTCACTATCACGGGAACAGCATGGGGGAAACGGCCCCCATGCTTGCAATTCAAGATGAGATTTGGGTGGGAACATACAGCTAAACCATATTAATCCATCTTCTGAATTCCTACCTCCCTTTAAAATGAAATCAAAATATAAGCTCTTGAACTCTTCTGTGTTAGATTAGACTGTTCCTTGACAAATATTCACACCTTTCCACTACCTTCCCCTCTGTCCTCACAGCCCTGCAAGGGGTGCACTTCCTACCCCATAAATGTTGAGTGTGGCCACGTGACTTGCTGAGGCCAATTGAATGTGGGAAACAGTGACTGTGGATTTGGAGCCTCGGAATAAGGGATGTGATGTCTTTCTACTCTTTCCTTTGAGAGATTTGTGCTGGCATCAAAACATGCAGCTGCTGGTCTCAGAAGAATGACAGACATCTCAGTCAAACCTAAACAAAACCTGTAGTTCAGAACAAAAGTTGGTCAAACCCAGCCAAGTTGAGCTGAGCCCAGCCCACCCATAGTTGGATGAGTGAGAAGTAAAGGCTCATGGTATTACGTCTTGGTGATAATTGGCATTTGGGGACTGCTGTGGCTTTCTTGTGCTTTTCTCCCAAGCAAAGGAGTGAAGTTCCCTCTCCTTTGTACTTCCTTAGCCTCCCATGCTTATGTCTCTCTATGAGCACCAATTATATGATATTGTATTTTCATTATTGTATTATTGATCTATGTTTTATGCCTCTCAGTCTTCTCTGAATTCCTTGGGGGTAGATAATATATCATGTTTATGTTTCTATGTCAGTGCTTAAAATTGTATTGCATATAACAGAGGTTTAAAAATGTTTATTAAAAGAAAGTGAATGAAAACTTACATTTGTAGCAGTACTGCTTATTAGTTAACCTGACTGATCATCCCACTCAAAACAACTAAAATCAATGACTAAAATATGAGAGAAAATGTGTGTCCTAGCAGGGAAATCATGAGCCCCAGAAGTCAAAAACAAAAAGAAAATTGAGAACCCAGAGAGATCGTAAGAGCAATGAAGTCAACTTTTGCAGTTGCTGAACCCAGATGACTGAGATTTTTCTCTCATAGATGGGAGTGAGCTATGACATGGGGCATGGGACAGGAACCAAAGCCTTGGGTCCACTCAAGGGAGAGTCTAAAAAGGGGCCACTAGTCAACTTTAATATCACATGGCCCTCCACCTCAGTGTAACAGTGAGCAGGAATTTTATGTCTCAAATCTTGATATTCAGTAGAAGTGAAGAATTCTGCCTTGATGAACTCATAACTATAAACTAGCTCTTACATGTTTAGACAGCTCCAAATCATGCCACATCACTTGACCTCAATTTGCTCTTGATTTTCTTTTAGGTTGATATACCTCTGGGTGTATGGCAGAAATAAATTCAGAAATCTCTGTAGAAGAGCCTATTTCCAACTCTGGCCTCAACGAATTCCCAAAGATAAATTTGCAAGAAACATGAGGTCACAGTAACATTTTCCTAAAAAAAAAAAAAAAAAAAAAAAAAAAAATGCAGGCTACTGGTTGGGTGTGGTGGCTCATACCTGTAATCTCAGCAGTTTGGGAGGCCAAGGCAGGCAGATCACGAGGTCAAGAAATCGAGACCATCCTGGCCAACATGGTGAAACCCTGTCCCTACTAAAAATACAAAAATTAGCTGGGCATAGTGGCATGCACCTATAGTCCCAGCTACTCAGGAGACTGAGGCAGGAGAATCACTTGAACCCAGGAGACGGAGGTTGCAGTGAGCCAAGATCGTGCCACTGGACTGCAGCCTGGTGACAGAGTGAGACTCCATCTCGACTGAAAAAAAAAAAGCAGGCCACAGTAAGTGACAGCAGAAAAAACAGACAGCAGAATCAGACCCATTGGACTTCAGCTAATGTAATTATTGAAGATAATATAAATGATTATGCTTAATATTTTTAAAGAAATAAAAGAGGAGTTGAAAGATTTAATGAAGGTGAGAGGAAGAATTGACTTGGGTTAAGGGATTGATACCACTGAGAATCCAGGTAATCACTCTGTCATTGATTGGTTATTCGACTAAATCAATACATTTACTTATTTAGAGATGGGTTGCTCTGCTCCCCAGGCTAGAGTGCAGTGGCTCTTCATAGGTGCCTTCATAGTGCACTGTAACCTCCAACTCCTGAGATTTGGAGGTAAAAGTATTCAATTGATCCTCTCGCCTTAGTCTCCTGAGTAGTTGGGACTACAGGTGCCTGCTGCCATGGCTAATAATATTTATTAAGATTCTAAAATATGCCAGGGAGTAAGATAAGGAGGTTGGATAAATGGTGGAACTAGGAGATAATACAGGTGATATTGGGTGCTCACATTGGATGCCTTTGTTTTTAATGCATTAGGTTGACTACGGTGAGAAATACTGGAAGAGGAGGTATCGGATGGTTTAAAAGGAACAGAAAATGATGAAGAGTCCAAGACGAATTTCACTTGATTGTTGAACACTGTGTACTCCTGATGGCTTGCACATCTGGACGCTGAGTTAAAGGACTCCCATATCAACCAGTGGTAGTGAGTGAATCTGTTATGTGTCCATTGAGCTAGGTGGTACCACACATGCACAGTTTTCTTCTGTGCACAATTACGAGTTAGGATGCGTCACAAGAAAGGTTTCTCGTGAGGTTTGGAGGTAAAAGTGAAGTCTGGGTCTTATACTTGTACATGGAAGGATCTGTGAAGGGCGTGAAGCTCTGTTGCAGCCCAAGCCTGTGGTGCTCAGCTCCTGGCTCACCTTGGGATGAGCCAGCAGCCACTCTGGTCCTGAGCATCTCCTCCTCCAGGGCCTTTGCCTCCTGCACTAGGTGCTTGTTTAGTTACACGAGGAAGGAGTAGCTTCTGTGGCAGGCCACAGGCCTCCTCTGTTGGAGGCTCAAACAGGTTCCCGTCGTTCTCTGGGGCTCCAGCTTGTCCTGAAGTTCTCAGTGTGTCCTTGCTCCTCAACTTTATGTCCACTTCTCCTTGCTGCCAGCCTGTCCTGATGACTTTAGGCTCCTGCCCCAGACAAAAAAAGGTAGCCTCCTCACATAGGCTATTTAATGAGCTCCTACAGTTGCTTGAGCTCCAATCTCGACAACAAATCCTCAGTCACAATCCCCCCTAGTGGTTCTGCTTCTTCCAACAAACCCCGAATGATAGAAGGAGCATGAGTCAGCCCAACCTCTGACCTTGTCCAATCATTTAGTGGTTTAGATACAGAAAACATGGGAATTCCTGTGGCCACATCATGAGCTCAGGTCCTTATTTGTTGGCAGAGCAAAGGAAGTAGCAGAATGAGGCTGTGATATATTCTAGTCCAGCACTTCTTAAACATTTTGGTCTCAGAACACCTTTACACTCTTAAAGTCTGTTGAGGATCTCAATGAGATTTCGTTTAAGTGGGTTGTGTCTGTTGAAATTTATTGCAAAAATTAAGACTAATTAAAAAATTACAAAACAGATCATTTAAAAATAACAATAAGCGTATTACATGTTAACATAAAAGTACATTTTATGGAAATAACTATTTTGCAAAACAAAACAAATGCAGTAAGAACAGTAGCTTGTTTTAATTTTTTTGCAACTCTGTAACATCTGGCTTCATGGAAACCAGCTGGATTTTTATATCTGCTTCTGCATTCAAACTTTTGTTAACATTCTGTGTCTGGTAGGCTCTGGAAGACTCCATTGCATATTTGTGAGAGATTAACAGTGAAAAGGAAAATGGCCTCTTAGTAATATTGTGAAAATAGGTTTGTCTTTGCAGACTGCTTGAAATTTTCAGATTCCCTGTGGGTTCCCAAACCACACTGGGGGATTGTTGGGTTAGTCTAAGGGCTGAGTTTAAGGGCGAAATGTGGGGGGGTTATGAGTACTAGTCAGGGTTTCAGGAGAAAAGTAAAGATGCCTCAATGGCTGTCTGGCCACTTCAGGGCCTTGAGGTAGAGAAGAGGAAGGTGAGCACGAGGAAAGGATTTTCATGCTGTTGCTGTTGTAGTCGGGGATGTCATGAGTCTTTCTTTGTACCTGTCAGTTAGTTGTGGAACAGACTGTGTTGCTCTAAGACTTAGGCTGGAGCAATGAGAAGCCAAGAAAATTTTAAGAGGTGAAGAAGACGTTTTGTGGAAGATTCAGTAGTTCTATGGTTCTGTAGAAAACAGTGGGTATGAATCGGGGTGATGCGGGTGATGGCTTCAACATCGATTACCACAGTTACAGCCAGAGTTACAATGCCCTGAGGACTCATTTTGTCAGCCGTGAAGAAGTTCCTCTCTTTGTGGGTCATGAGATACTGATGTAGGCTGGAGTAATCGCCTTCCCTTTTATCCACTCACAGAGGCACTGTATATCCTCATTCCCTCCCACATGTTGGCAGAGAAAAATCTGGAAATGCACTTGGCCTTTCTCTCAAATGCCTGTGAGTGTGCACCCATGAGTACTGCACGCGCAGAGCAACTTTCCTGCTGTGAATCCTCCTCTTTCCTTCCTAAGAACACAGCCTTTAGCTCCACAGCAGGAGGTGCCTTCTTTAGGTAACATTTTTTACGATAAAGCATTGTACCCTATCCTGGGCTGGACAGACGAAAACTTGAATGCAGTCAGTGCTGAACTGCTTTCTCCTATTGGAGTGGAGAGTGGGGTGGAGAGTGGAAGAAAGATTCGGCACTTGTTCTTCCACTCCTGCCACGTACGTTGTGTTTCCTAGTTCTTTCCAAATAGGTGATGAGTGGGACTGAACTGTTTCCCAGAAAAAAAAAAAAAAGCTGAAATCTAAGCTCCAGCAGCTCCCGGTCTGCCTTTGCTGACAAGTCGAAATCTAACAGTGGCGAGGAAGGCAGACCCGAAACACCATCATCACATTGTTTCTGAAACTGCATTTTCTTTCACTCTATCATACCCACATTCAAACAAAATAATATAACATTTTCATTTTAAGAAAAGCTTCCATGATCCCTGGCTCTTCTTCTAGTGAAAATACAAAGGTGAAGGTGTATAATGAAAAAGAATCTCTACATTTTTTTTTGGCTGCAAACATTCATATTTTCCATGCGGAAGTGAGTCAATGGACTAGATCACCTCTAGAAGTTTCTTTTATAGTTTATTAATGCACATACCTTTAATATTTGTTTTATTGGGCCCTGTGATGGTTAATATTAAGTGTCAACTTGATTGGATTGAAGGATGCAAAGTATTTGTTTCTGGGTGTGTCTGTGAGGGTATTGCTGGAGGACAATAACATTTGAGTCAGTGGACTAGGAGAGGCAGACCCTCCCTTAATCTGGGTGGGCACCATCCCCTCGCTGCCAGCATAGCTAGAAAAAGCAGGCAGAAGAAGGTGGAAGAAGCAGGCTTGCTGAGTCTTCCAGTCTTCATCTTTCTCCCATGCTGGATGCTTCTGCCCTCAGACATCAGACTCCAAGTTCTTTGGCTTTGACTCTTGGACTCACACTGTGGTTTGCCAAGGTCTCTCAGGGCTCTCGGGCCTTCAGCCACAGACGGAAGGCTGCCCTGTCGGCTTCCCTACTTTTGAGGTTTTGAAACTCAAACTGATGCACTACTGAATTCCTTGCTCCTCAACTTGCAGACTGCCTATCGTGAGACTTTACCTTGTGATTGTGTTGAGTCAATTCTCCATAATCAACTCCCCTTCATATATACATACATCCTGTGAGTTCTGTCCCTCTAGAGAACCCTGACTCATACAGGCACTCAGTGTGAATGACAGTGGTGTCTGATTCTTCTTATCTATAAGCCTTCCATATCGAGGAAAGCTTGCAAATCCAATCATATATTTGTCTATATGTGTGTGGGGTGTGCTGTGTGTGTGAGCGTGTTTGTGTATTTGTGTATATTTACATGTTCTGGTTGTGGTACCCGTGAGTTGATCAACATTGGAAGGGAAAAAACGACTTTTACCAGACTCTGAAATTGCATCATGAATAAAGTTCTATTGGTTCTGCCTCAACCTACGTTGTTTTGTACCTTTCTCTGCTTACTGTGTGTTGCCTTGTTTTGTCAGCAAATACATTTTTTCATATTTTGGTCTCTACCTGCAAGAGTAATAATGTGTCTTTTACATCATCCCTACCAGAGTTGTTTAGTTTTTCAGTGGTAGCCTCTGACTCACTATTAACAGCCTGAAAGTATGAGTCTAGAAGACATACTTGAGAAGAAAATTTAACATTATTTAATTTACATGATATAGGCAATTTACTGACTCAGGCAATGCAAGAGATGATATGAACAGTCATTTGCTCTTCAGAGACTGAAAAACCTTTCTTTTCTGCCAAAACATTGTTATTAGAACTTTGTTGAATGTCTGAGATAATTTGGACATTAGCTCATGAACTTTTCTTAACTACGTATGTTAATATTCTAGACTTTTACTATGTAGTCACTAAAATTGTCTTTTACGGTTTAACAAGTTAATGCTGTTGAAAGTTTTACAGAATTCTAAATTTTCTCAATTGATATGAAAATAAAATTCACATTAACTACTAATTTGAATTGTATTTATCATTATAAATAGCAAAATATTTTTGAAAGTTTAATAAAGAAATTTAGAATATAAATTTAGATTGAAACAAGGGAGCCAATACCTCTTGAATTTATATTTGAGAGCTCATCTCTAAGTGTGCACTTAATAGTTAGAGATGTTGAAAGCCAGAGATTTTAAAAAAGGTTAACGTATTAATACTATATTTTATTTTGGGAAAAATACTACTCCCTATTATTTCCATCAGTCATTTTTTTGTTACAAGCAACCCAGTCACCTCTGGCAGGTTTAAGAACTATAAAATGATGGTATTTAAAAAAAGAATATCGGATAGGTTACATGATTGCCAGGAAAGTTAAAGAATCAGGCACATACCTCAAACCTTGCCATAAAATTGCTCTGAAGAACACATCACTGTTCACCCCACTTAGTGTCAAACTCTAGTCTGATGCTGGAGTTGTCCACAGTGCTGCTGGGGTTCCCACTGGCTCAGGAGCTGGACCTTGCTGCAGCTGCACTGTGGCCAGAGCATCTCTTAGTCTAGCTCATGTGGACCAGGTGGATCCAGGAGGCAGCCTCGCTGTGCAAGGGCCTGCACGCTAGCTTCCAGGGACAGAGTGCGGCTGGCGTAGCCTGTGCCCTTTTCTGACTAGGGAGGAGGGAGTTTTCTACCTCCCTCCAATATTTCTTAGGCAGGGAATTCCTCAAATCCAGGAGTAGGGCTCACACATTCTGGGTGGCCAAAAAAGAGTGCACAGCATAACTTTCCAAGGTGTTTTCACAATCACGGCTAAGTAAAACCTCAAAGTGACCTGTTAAGGCAGGGAGTTCCCCCTTAAAGGGAGTTCACCTGAAAAATCAGGAAACAGTCTCTGAAAAAGCCAGTTCCACATCTTGCTTGTCAGTGACGGGTTTAGGGAAAGCAAATCTTCCAACTGGGGTAGATGACTGTTCCACAGAGGCAGCAGATCGTCTAAACTGACCTTAAATGGTGGAGTGTAACTCAGGACACCCTCCTGCACTCCTGAAGTCCAATGGATTCTGGTACAGTCCCATTATTGGAGTTACGCTGACTTGTTTCAGGGCTGAGGGATCCTAGCCAGTCATCTCGGACCATTCTCAGCGATCTTATCTTAAAAGCAAATCCTACATTTCCTTTTTGGAAAGGGCTATGGGTGTACTGTTTAAATTTTACATATATTCTTTAGGTCGTGTCTGTTTTATAAATGTAATGTTTTCTTTGGCCATTTTGTGGTGAAGGATAATCACTGAAACGAGGAAATGTATTGGCAGAAACGCCCCAGTCTTGTTTTGTGATGCAATTAAGAGTGACAATGTAGCCCCCCTTCTCCTTGAAGGATTTGTTCCGAGACCCCCAGCCTGAAATGTCAGACAGTACTGAACCCTATATATACCGCTCTTTCCTATGCATACACACCTATCACAAAGTTTAATTTATAAATTAGGCACAATAAGAGATTAACACCAATAATAAAATAGAACAATTATGAAAATATGCTGCAAAAATATATGTGAATATTTACTTCTGGAATTTCCCATTTAATATTTTTGAGCCATGCTTGACTATGGTTAACTAAAATTTCAGAAAGCAAAACCGTGGACAAGGGGGACTACTGTATACAGCTGTCCCTCTGTATCTGCAGGCATTGATTCCAGAACCCTCATTAATACCAAAATCTATGGATGCTCAAGCCCCATAGGTAAAATGGCATAATATTTGCATATAACCTACCCACATCTTCCCATATACAGCCATGCACCACATAATCACATTTTGGTCAACGACAGACTGCATATACAATGATGGTTCCATAAGATTATAATGGAGCTGAAAAATTCCTATTACCTACAGATGTTGTGGTCATCTTAATGTCGTAGCGCAATGCATTACTCGGTGTTTGTGAGGACACCAGTGTAAACAAACCTACTGCACTACCAGCTCTGTAAAAGTCTAGCACTTACAATGATGTACAGTACATAAGATGTGACCAGGCTAATAAAGGACTATATGCTACTGGTTTATGTATTTACTATACTATAATTTTATTCTTCAGAGTATTCTCCTTCTACTTATAAAAAATGTTAACACACATGGATGACAGCTCCATGCATGTCATTGCCACCGAAAATCTTCTAGTATGACAAGAGGGGGACGTTGAAGACACTGATGTTGATGATTCTGATCCTGTATTGACCTGGGCAAATGTGTGTGTGTCTTAGTTTTTAGCAAAAAAGTTTACAAACTTAAAAAATATTAGAAATTTTAAAAATAGAAAAATGCTTGTAGAATGAGGACATAAAAAAGAATTTTTTTTGGTATGGCTGTAAACATGTTTGTGTTTTAAGCTAAGTGTTATTAGAAAAGAGTCAAAAGTTAGAAAATGTAAAACCTGTGAAAGAAAAACATTACAGTAAGCTAAGGTTAATTTATGATTGATAAAGAAAATGATTGTATAAATTTAGTGTAGGCCAAATGCACAGTTTCTATAAAGCCCACCGTAGTGTACAGTCCTGTCCTCAACCTTCATATTCACTCATCACTCACTCATTGATCACCCAGAGCAACTTATAGTCATGCATGTTAAGTTCCCTAAAAGGTTGCCATTTTAATCTTTTACACTGTATTTTTACTGTACTTTTTCTATGTTTAGAGATGAGAGATGTTTAGATACACAAATACTTAACACTGTGTTACAGTAATATGCTATTCAAGTTTGTAGCCTAGGAGACAAAGGCTATCTCATACAGCCCAGGTGTTAGTAGCAACATCATCTAGGTTTGTTTAAGTACAGTCTGTGATATTTTCACAATGACAAACTCACCTAACAACAAATTCCTCAGAATGTATCCTGTCACTAAGCAATGTATGACTGTACTTTAAATCATCTCTAGATTACTTATGGTATCTAATACTATGTAAATGCTATGTAAATACTTATACTATAGTTTTGTTTGTATCATGTTTCAGTATTGCACTGTTTTTTCCCCCTAATATTTTGATCCGTGGTTAGATACAGAGGGCCAACTATATTTATTACAGAAATTTGAATATGTAGATAATTAGAAAGAAGGAAAATTATGCCATAATTTTATTATACAAAAAGGACTATTGTTTATAATTTGGGATATTAATGTTCAGTCTTTATCTGAATGCAAACTTTTTTTTCAGCCATCAGTCAATAAATTAGGTATTTATTTGAGCAATGGACCTACTCCAGAGCTGTGGAAATTATACCCATTTTTAATTCTTATTGAACTTTTATTTTTTTAATTTTCATTTTACTTTAAGTTCTGGGACACATGTTCAGAATGTGCAAGTTTGTTACATAGGTATAAATGTGCCATGCTGGTTTGATGCACCTATCAACCCATAATCTGGGTTTTAAGCCCCACATAAATTAGGTATTTGTCCTAATGCTCTTCTTCCCCTTGCCCCTCACCCCCCAACAGGCCCTGGTGTGTGATGTTCTCCTCCCTGTGTCCATGTGTTCTCATTGTTCAATTCAACTCCCATTTATGAATGAGAACGTGCGTTGTTTGGTTTTCTGTTCCTGTGTTAGTTCGGTGAAATGATGGTTTCCAGCTTCATCCATGTTCCTGCCAAGGACATGAACTCATTCTTTTTTATGGCTGCATAGTATTCCATGGTGTATATGTGCCACATTTTCTTTATCCAGTCTATCATTGATAGGCATTTGGGTTGGTCTTTGCTATTGTGAACAGTGCTGCAATAAACATATGTGTGCATGTGTCCTTATAGGAGAATGATTTATAATCCTTTGGGTATATACCCAGTAATGGGATCACTGGGTCAAACAGTATTTCTGGTTCTAGATTCTTGAGGAATCGCCACACTGTCTTTCACAATGGTTGAACTAATTTACACTCCCACCAACAGTGTAAAAGTGTTCCTATTTCTCCACCTCTTCTCTAGCATCTGTTGTTTCCTGACTTTTTAATGATCGCCGTTCTAACTGGCATGAGATGGTATCTCATTGTGGTTTTGATTTGCATTTCTCTAATGACCAGTGATGATGAGCTTTTTTTCATATATTTGTTGACTGCACATATGTCTTCTTTTGAGAAGTGTCTGTTCATATCCTTCACCCACTTTTTGATGTTTTTTTTTTTTTTTCTTGTAAATTTAAGTTCCTTGTAGATTCTGGATATTAACCCTTGTCAGATGGATAGATTTGCAAAAATTGTCTCTCATTCTGTAGGCTGCCTGTTCACTCTGATGATAGTTTCTTTTGCTTTGCAGAAACTCTTTAATTAGATCCCATTTATCAATTTTGGCTTTTGTTGCAATTGCTTTTGGTGTATTAGTCATGAAGTCTTTGCCCATGCCTATGTCCTGAATGGTATTGCCAAGGTTTTCTTCTAGGTTTTTTATGGTTCCTATTTCTCCACCTCTTCTCTAGCATCTGTTGTTTCCTGACTTTTTAATGATCGCCGTTCTAACTGGCATGAGATGGTATCTCATTGTGGTTTTGATTTGCATTTCTCTAATGACCAGTGATGATGAGCTTTTTTTCATATATTTGTTGACTGCACATATGTCTTCTTTTGAGAAGTGTCTGTTCATATCCTTCACCCACTTTTGATGTTTTTTTTTTTTTTCTTGTAAATTTAAGTTCCTTGTAGATTCTGGATATTAACCCTTGTCAGATGGATAGATTTGCAAAATTGTCTCTCATTCTGTAGGCTGCCTGTTCACTCTGATGATAGTTTCTTTTGCTTTGCAGAAACTCTTTAATTAGATCCCATTTATCAATTTTGGCTTTTGTTGCAATTGCTTTTGGTGTATTAGTCATGAAGTCTTTGCCCATGCCTATGTCCTGAATGGTATTGCCAAGGTTTTCTTCTAGGTTTTTTATGGTTTTATGTCTTATGTTTAAGTCTTTAATCCATCTTGAGATAATTTTTGTATGAGGTCTAAGGAAGGGCTCCAGTTTCCATGTTCTGGATGTGGCTAGCCAGTTTTCCCAGCGCCATTTATTAAATAGGGAATCCTTTCCCCATTGCTTGTTTTCTAAACATAAACTTTTTAATGGTAACTGTCAAACTGTGCATACAAGTTCCTCTCTTTAGATTTGACATAAGTAGGAATTTTCCATTTATTTTCATAATCTTCATGGATATTATTTTAATGCCTAAATACAGTTCTGCCAATGGAATCTAGCGATTCCATTATTGAATATCCATTTTTCCCCAGTATTCCACAGTTAAAAATAATGTTACTCTAAACATCTTTGCCCATAACCTGTTTTCCCGTTAGAGTTATTTTTCAGAAGTAGAAGAACTGGATCCGAGGATTTGATGTTTCAAATAGCAACCAGCAGCAGAGCTGCCGTTTCAGTGCCTTACAAACACTGGTCGCTATCACCGTTTCCCCAAGTTGATAGCTTGAAGGATGGGGCTCTTTAATTCTGTATGTTTGCTGTTCTGTTCTTACTAGTCAGGCTGGCATTTGTCAGTGTTTGTTAATCAGTTCCACAGTGTGTGAAGTGCATGTGTCTAGTGGTTAGAAGCTGGGTCTTCTGTCTCTTTTTTCCCTCAGAGCTGGGCTTGATGCCTGGAAGCTGTGGAACACTCAGTCATACTGCATGAATGAAGGACAAGTGTTTATTGTGTCTTCATGCATTGTTTCTATTTATCTGTTGGGGGCTTAGTGCTTTTAATAAATATAAATTTAATTATAAAGATTTAAGATTTTATATAGGTAGGTTGGTTGCAAGTACCTTTGAAAGAGTGGGAGGTGTTAAAGGAAATCTTCCTGATAACCATACATTGCCCCACAGTCTGTTTCCATGGAAACTGAAGCCTTAAATGAGAGAACCATGCACCTAGATACACAGTAGATAACAAACATAATTCCCCTCTCTTGCAAACCTATCATCTAAAACTTTAAAGTTTCAAAACACTGCATTGATAGAAACTGTTTTGTAATTGGAAGGGTCTTAAAATTTGAGATTTTTAATTATGGATGTATAGAACCATGTGGTTAAAAGAGACCTTCAAGTGTGGGTTCACAGACTCCTTCAGAATTCACCAATGGCCCAGCTTTTAAAGAACTCAAGAGGGAACCTCGTCCTCCCCAGCCTTGGCAGCCTGCATTGGAATGCTCTCCCTGGTAGCAATTAGTGGCACAATGAAGAGATTTACAACTCCTCCACAATCACTTTTTCAAGAAACACTGGAATAATTTGAATGCCTCCTGAGGCAGTTGGTTTCTTTTCTTCCTTAACCCTTACACATTTAGAGACATTTATCCACTCAAATAGAAGTCTTGGGTTTTTTTTACTGAACTAAACAACAACTTTTCATTGGTTTTGCAGATGTTTTATGAAGACCCTTAAGACTCCAGCAAAATCTATACTTACATAAATTATCTCACCATTCACTTAAAACCTGTAAACAGCTCCATTATTGTAGGGACCTGGATAGAAGTTTAGGTAGCAAAAGGTCAGGAGACTGTGCCTGGAATTTGTCTTGCATCAGGAGAACCCAGGCAACCATCCTTAACCGCCAGCCCTGGGCCCTCCAATCCATCTATCCAGAAGCTATTGCAAATGATAGCCTTCCGTCCCTTCCTCGCTTTTCTGTCTGCTTCTTTGGGCATGTTTTTTTTTTTTTTTTAGGATGCCCTAGGGCTTTACAAATGACTTTTACCACAATTGGAGAAGCTATGGGTACAAACAGCAGAGCCCTGGCTGCTGTCTCTCTGATACTTAGACGAGCCTGTTAGAGATGAATGGGGCTGTTTCAACCCAGGTCCTATTATTTTCCAGTGTTCTGGGGCTGATCCAAGAGGGTCAAGCTGAAACGATGGATTCTCAGCCACTTGACAAGAGTGTAAACCAATCACTCCTGGGGTTTGGCCAATCAGTCCTAATGCCATGTTCTTTCTGGGTTGTATAGGGTGGTAGACTGCAAAGGCAGGGATTGACTCTGGCAATGCTCAAACTGTTACCAACATTCACTCTTCCCCTCTGTAAGCATGGACAGATGATGGTGCATTTTACATTTCTGTGAGACCGGCTTCTCATTTGGAAACAAGGTGTATTTAACATTCCTTATTGGGCTGTTGGGAAGATCAAAGTACTTAATAGGTTACCATATATATATAAAAAATAAAATATATAATATATAA